>NW_005187641.1:423928-463390 GCF_000239375.1 Pundamilia nyererei | reverse complement strand
GGACCTGCAGCGGAGTTTAGGCCCAGACACGGCTAGTGACGTCAGACTGAACAATCGGATTGTGAGCTGCAGCTGGAGCCCCCTGGTGGGCTGTGGAGGCACTGCAGGTACATGTTTGAAGTAGGTAGGTATATAAATGTATTTATCCATCCATTCGCTTCCGCTTATCCTTTTTCAGGGGAGAACATGCAAACTCCACACAGAAAGACCCTGGACTGATGGTGGAATTGAACTCAAGACCTTCTTGCTGTGCGGAAACAGTGCTAACCACCGTGCCACCGTGCTGCCTTATGTATTTCTTTATATAAAATGTGAATTAAAACTGTTAGTAGGTGGTGGTCAGTTTGTGATATTACTCATTACACTGACCTAAATATACGAGACTGATTGAAGTTTGTCTCAGAGTGGCATGTGGGTCGTACACAGACCTTAACACTAAGGTAGCATTAGCAATTTATAACCAACTGCCTGTGCTGTCTATGTTTTTTGCATAAAATTTTCAATACAACACTTTCTTTTGCATTTTTTTAGTAAAAAAATATAAGATTGGGTGAGGCCCACGAGATTTTCACTAAAATGTACAAACTGACTTAATGTTTCATTCGGAATAGCCCCAAAATAATCAACTGAGCCCATAAACTTTTCAGCAAAGGGTTTACACAGGTGGACACGGCGTGAGGGCCATGTCCACGAAGATTTCTATACAACTAGATATCATTTTGCAACCACAGCTCCACTTTTCTGACCCAGAAGCTGCGTCCAATTTTTCATACTGTCTGCAGTTCGTGACATGTAATTTCAGACCCTTTTAATAGTTCTCTGGTGAAACCATTTGAAAGCAGTAAGCTTATTGAATATACTGACCTTATCCAAGTAGTTTTCTATGTTACATAACTAGTAATTTCACAGAGAAAGGAGGGCTTCGTGGCAATGTGTCTATATTCAGTCGAGTCCTTTGAATTTGATACAAAATCTGATGCAAGACCTTCACTAAAAATTTGTGTTATAGAAGACTGGCATCTGCTCTTTAGAAGGGATGAATGTAAAGAGGTGTACTGTCTGAATTAATAATTAAAATGCCTCTATTCTCATGTTTAACCTTAAAGAAACTCTGATGTTTTTATAGGCTATTAGAGGTAACCGGGAGAGATGAAGACAGTCTCGCTTTTTACTTTTCATCCAATAAGACGTTGAAAATGAGCTTAAAATAAGAATTTATTACATGAAAAATACTTAAACAGAACACCAAGCTTTCCCTGTCTGAATTCTCATTTTTATGTTTCTAAATCTCGCTGAACTCGGCGTGCACGGCAAACACGGAGTAAGTGCAAATATTAACTTCTCAGTTCCAATCGATTAATGCAGAGAAAGCAGCGATGGGAGTCCAGGGGGGGATTTTCAGTTCACTGCAGAGGACAGAATGGCCCCTCAAGCCCTGCTGAGAAAACAAAAGCTATGAGATATTTGTCCACCCCCTCTTTTTTTTATTTTGGGAAAAGAGCAGACACATCAGCCTCATGGTCAGCTCCACTCCTTGGAACCACAACACTATATAATCATCAGGAATCTTCTCTCCATCTCAGCCTGTAAAGATTTATGTAATTACCTTTGTGTCTGCAGAGCATTCTGAAAAGCTTTTTATAGATAAGATGCATGCTCAGACACTCTCACACACACTGCTGTTTCATTGAGGATGATTAGGATATGGAGGAGACCCCCGTTGTCCATTATCTTTTATCCTCTCTGATAGGGTTGGGTTCATTCAGATCTGCTTAATTGAAATGCAAATGTATGCACATCTTAAATGTAATGTCATCTTTTAAAACTGTTCCAGTTACACTAGAAAGATTTTCACCAGGAAAGCACTGTGAGGAAAAAACATCCTTAGATATGTTCTTGAAAATGAAAATCCTAGAGGAGCAGAGACTGTTTGTAATCAAACACCTCACTGAGCTCAGTGCTGAGGAAAAGAAAAGGCCCGTCTTCACTCTTTCTACACTGGTAAGCAATTCAAAATTGTGTGCATACACTAATGTGATATTCTCCTTTCCAGCCCTATGACTGTGCGAAAAGGAAAACGTTTGGGCATCACCATCCAGGAGCACATGGCCATCGATGTCTGCCCGGGGCCCATACGCCCCATTCGTCAAATCTCCGCCTACTTCCCTCGCCTCTCGCCCACTTCCTCCTTCTCCGAGCCACTCTCGCCCAATCAGGTGGCAGCGCCCACAACGCTCAGCCCTGGCAGCACAGGTCAAGCTGGAGGGCCCATGGGAGGAGGAGGGGGGAGCAGTGGCCTTTTGTCGCCACAGTTACCGGGAGCGGCGGGGGGAGGGGGCTCCCTGTCAGCCATGAGCAGCATGGACACCTCCATTGAGATCGACAGCTGTGACAGCGATGATAACAGTGAGTCACCTGGAAGTGTCATTGAAGCAACCTAATCTAAGAGCAAATAAAATTAAGTCAGTGCACATCTGGTTTACTTCACCACTTGAAATATTGAAAGAACTTTGCACTGCAGCAAGTGCACCATGCATAGTCTGCAAAAGGACTCCAACTTTATTGTAAGAAAAAAAAAGCAACTTTCCTTATCAGATTACCTCAGAATATATCAAAGTTTATTAATCTGGCTTTTTAAAGCTACAGTTCCCCGGTGAATTCAGTAGTTTGAGACCACAACATGACCAAAATTATGCTGGACATCTGCAATGAACTTGCAATTTCATTGTCATGCATTCGCTCACAGTCAGTTGCCATCTTCAGGGCAACCTTTGTACATCAGGTTGGCTATAAAATAGCAATTTTGTTTGCAATTAACTGCAATAAATTGGCTAAATTGGTAAATTCACATAAACTACAAGCATTCAGAGTCCAGCCAGAACCTCAAAGATCTGAAATTCACAAATTCCTGCTTTAATGTTGAGGTACAGTCTGCAGGGCAATGATTTAATTGCTGAACGACATAGGTGCTTGACAACCTTGTTTTTATATAAGAAAGTAACCAGAACACAGCTATTTGGCAGAGAGTCCGAAGGTTTTTAATCACCACGTTGCCTGGTGGAAGGCAGCCTTGCAGGCTGAGGGTGTTGCACAATAAACCTCTGACGAACCAGCTGGTCGCTGCAGCTACTTGTAGTGAGTCCATAAATGTTAAAAAAATTCAATTCTGTCACCAAGAAACCTCTCAGTTTTCTTAGTTGCAAGGAGGCTGTGGTCTTATTTTTACTAAAAGCGCGCAGAGCGATGTGCTTTTTGTTCTCCATCTTCAGGACCATGTAGTTTTAGAGGAATATAAGCGTCTCATGTAAATGCAGTGGGATTCTCTGTGCAAGTCCCAATAAATTCCCCTTTACACCTTTCCTTGACCTATTGGGGTGGGAAGCAATTAAATACAAGGATAAAGGTTTAGAAAGCATCAAAAACAGGAACTAAAACAACACGAGAAAACCTTCAGAACAAAACAGAAAATACCAGAAACTACAAATACACAGAGTCATGAAAAGTAAGACTGTAAATCTAACAGGGACCTCGGAGACCACCAGAAGAAAAATACCACCAAGGATAAAAAAGGACAGATCGTTTAATAAACATGTACCAAGACTTGAGTATAAAGTTTTGTAGAAGTTTCCGGGTACTACATTAGAGGTCAACCTCTACACGGGAATAGCATTACAAAGGATGAATGAAAGACATGTCATTCAGTTTAAGAGTTGCTAGGAGATGGGTTTTTATGTGTTTTTGGGTAGAAGCAGTGTAGCCGCTTTAGGTTGTTTCCATGCTTTATGCTGAGGTCAGCCACCCAGCTGCTGTCTGCAGTACATGCACTGCAGTTTCAATCTTTCTCTATCAACTCCCAACAAGAAGGGAAATATTTTATGTATTCCTTTCAAACAAAGAAAAGATGTTTTCATAAAAGTCTGAGCGAATTCAATTTCTCCTTCTCATCTGCTGTTTGTGTTTCTCCCTGCCATCATTCTCCATCTGTTTTGCAGATAATAAAGTCATCAGCTCAAAAGCAATTACCAAAGTAAATGGCGCAGATTTGTGTGTGTGTGTGTGACTTTTTATTAACTGCCTTCCAGCCTCTTTGGGGACGCTAGAGTTTGACCTACTGTACGAGAAAGCCACCAGCTCCCTGCACTGCACAGTCCTCAGAGCAAAGGTAAATCCCGAACTCGGAAAACTCCATTAGAGCCACTGCAGCTGAACCAAGATACAACTCAACAGCATGTGTTTTTTGTTCTACTGATTAAAAAAAAGAAGAAGAAGAAAGAACCCTTCAAGTCTTAGTCTGTTAGTTGTTTTAAATGTTGAAAACATTTGTACTGCGATCTTCTTTTGTACATGGCTTGTATCTTTTCTGAAAAGGGTCTAAAGCCGATGGATTTCAATGGTCTGGCCGATCCCTACGTCAAGCTGCATCTGCTGCCAGGCGCCTGCAAGGTCTGATTTTCTTATCAGAACAGAGTTTTTGTCCCTAAATGAAAGATGCCTTCAGTATCGTGTCACAAGGACTCTGAAGTGCAGATTTAATTCATGTTGCATTTTTTAGCGTTATGCAATGAAAACTAAAGTGCAGACCAATAAATCGGCAATGAAGCAAAATGACCTTGTAGATTGTAGGAACTGAACTTGTTTTCCTCGCGGAGGTTGTTTTCCGTTTGTCTCTCCTCGACAAAGCCTGGCATTAAATTGATGTTTTCTTCTCTCTGCCCATCACTTACAGGCCAATAAACTGAAGACCAAGACTGTTCGCAACACGCTGAATCCCATGTGGAACGAGACGCTCACCTACTGTGGAATCACAGAGGAAGACATGTACCGCAAAACACTCCGGTAAATGTTTGCTCTAGGAAAGGCTATTTCTGTCCTCTTCATGCCCTGCCTTTCTGTTTATCATTTCCCATCGCAAAGCTGACCCGTGCTTTACAAAGGATTTTCTTATCATCCGTCTCAATCACAGCTCCTGGTTTTATTTGCCTTTCTCCATTTTGCCATGTTGCTCCTCTCTGTTTCCATCTCCACTGAGATCCTCTTCACCTTTGTTCCTCCCCATCCTCACACTCTCCTGTCCACCAGGATCAGAAAAGATCTCCC
This sequence comes from Pundamilia nyererei, assembly GCF_000239375.1. Classification (NCBI taxonomy): domain Eukaryota; kingdom Metazoa; phylum Chordata; class Actinopteri; order Cichliformes; family Cichlidae; genus Pundamilia; species Pundamilia nyererei. The sequence continues at coordinate 458,293 of NW_005187641.1, read as the reverse complement.
CTCACTCGTTCTGAACCACTCCTTTCTCTTTGTCTCTCATTCAATCTGGCTCCTTGCTTTCTCTCTATCCAAGTTGCAGTGACAGATTGAGGTCAGACTGAGCTCCGCGGGGTGTTTTAATTTCATTGACCCCCCTCTAGAGGTGACGAAAGCTGCGAATTGTTTCTGCCTGTGACTAAAACTTTGCCGTGGCACACATGGGAGTGGGATTTAAATAGGATCGACGGATGATCTCTCCAGGGAAATTAGAGAATCTGGCAGTGTTAATTCAGCAGAGACATGTAAAGATCAGGAGATGGGAAGTTGAACTTAGGTAAACATGGAAACATGTCACCATCGATCTGTGAAATACAGTGTCTTTAAAATTGACAAACTTCTGAGAGCACGAGATTCAAAGGATTGTTTCAAGCAGTCACTGTGGACACGTTTGGTGTCAGCTCCTAAGAATTTAGGAGTTTCTGATTTTTCCAAAACAAGCTAATGCTACAGTCACACTGGGGAAAACAGTGTTTCAAGATGATGGCACAACCAAAATTGCTGTAAGTCTGTGCAATGAACCTCTGGTCTTGTTGGATTAGAAATATTTGAAGATAAAGACCAGGTCTGCAATCACTCGAACTCAGCTACCGTCTTTAGAGCAACTTTAGTGGAACAAGACGACAATGAACTGGCAATGAGATGCCATTGGTTTGCAACTGAATGGGGTCAAGTTGGCAATTACATGCGATCTGTTTGTGTAACTATAGAAGGTAAATGGTATAAATCAGCAAAAAGCTGTTGCCTCTGATATTCAGGGTCAAGCCAAAACCTCATAGGTCTGAAAGAGAAATTCCTCCATAAACAGTGATTGCGGGGCAGCAACTTTAGTCTAAAAGCTAAAAAAATTAAATACATTAAAATAAAAATTTAATGCAGTCACTGGGCACCACCAGTTTTTCTCAGTTGCTAGGAGTTTTTTAACTCTAGTGTGACTGACCCATAACGTGACAAATGAAAGCTTTTAAAAGGGACAATAAGAAAATGCAAAATCAACGTGCAGAAGAAGAAATCATCAGTATTTTATAAATTACTTTGATACTTTTTTCCTGTTTATGTAGCTATGTCATTACGGTAGTTACATGGATAGCTACTAGAGTTAGCGTGCTAAGTAGCTAGCGCCCATATTCTTTGTACCTGATGAGGTGATCGTCAGTGATCGCCCTCAAAGAAACAAACTGTGCTGCCCAGATCAATGTTTTCTCTTTTCTACAGTCTGGAAAAAAAATCATATATTTAGACCAACAATGAATTAAACAGTAAAATAATGATGGCTGACGCTCTTGGTGACTAACAGCTGTCGCCATGCTGGAGAGCAGGATAGATACAATAGGCGGCTGAGAAGGGTTTGTTTTTAGTATAATACATATCGCCCTCTTATTTGCCTCCACTTCCTCACACACCACTTACAATATTCTCTGTTATAGCCGCCAGCATCAGGTGACACTAAGCTTTGGAGGTGTTGCCCTGCAACAAGCTGAGACTGCACAGCTTATCCTGTTATGATGATTTGAAATTGCAATAAAATCATCCATAATTGTTTCTTACTCTGTTCCAACACTGATTTAAGCAGCCTTTGACTAAGTATTTAAACAAGCACATGTAACATCACGATAAAAGCAGAGTACTTCAGGTCATTTAATCAAACACTGACCTCCTCTAAAAAAAACCAAAAAAACAATTTGCTCTTTTTTTATCAGTTATCATCATCTCTGTTCTATGGAGCATGGATAGATGGATGTAGCTGCTGTGACGTCACCTGTTGCTTTGTTAAGTCCTGTTTTTAAGCCACATGAGAATCTTGGTGTTTTGAAACTAGATTAGCCCAGCAAGGAGTTGATCTGACTGTGAAATCACACATCTCTCTGCACGATCTATCTTTCTGAAAGTTAGAGAAACAAAATTTACACCTTAGGCTTTTTTCCCACTCGAAATGAGCGACTGAGTCCATAACTCATCAGGAAAGTGTAAAAGGAAAAGTCAAGGGCCATTTACCACAGATTTCTGCATGATCATAACGTCACCTTATAACAAAGTTGCCGGTCTTGTACCTCTCTTTTATAACTTGTGTTGCTGTCGCAGCCAGATTGAAGACATGTATTTAGGATCGTGTCAGTTTTTACTGCCATTTTAATGACATATCAGCAGAAAACTCAGATTCACAGATTACACAGAGCAGGATGCTGCAACAGTGTTAAAAAACTGGCCACTTCTCCTGCTAACTAGTGCTGATGTGAAGGTATTGTCTGATTGGGGACACCGATCATTCAGGAGCATATTGTAGGGAGTACCAGCACCAAAACACTGAACTTGAAAGGATGTGACTATGATGACGTTACTAGCAGCACGCAAAGTGACAGGGTGGGTTTATTGAGAGAATTATGCCTCAGCAGGAAATATCTAACTACGCAGAAATGGGAAACTCATTTTAACCCTACGCTGTAACCGTCCACATAACCTGATGTGATGTAACTACACATCCGGTCAACGCATACCACAACAACTTAAATGCCGTGGATGGTTGCGGTTACGGCATCCCGCAGAAGTCTAAATCAAGCTCAACTGTTTTTGTAACCACAGGTATCGCCTCCTTGTGGTCATTTCAAATGAATGCGCTATCACACTCCGTGTGTAGGACCACAGCCCAAAAGCCACAAGTCAAAATTAAGGTTTTTTTTCTGAAGCTCAATTTGGTTTAAAAGAAGAAGAAGAAAAGTATGTGGAACTAAAGAATAAACATTTTGCTATTTTATCTTATTATTTATCAATGTTTGACTCAAAAAGTCACAGGTTTTGATAACGTTTTCTACGTTTTTAGCCGGAAATAGACAGCAGGCAGTCACAGTGAGACTTCATCTGTATATAAGGTGATGCTGGTATGTGTAGATCAGATTCACCCCCCTGCTTGGGTTCACATTATGGATGATGGCTGATGCGTCAGTAATTACGAGCTGTCACAATGACACTTAAATGTTTTTATTACTTGATGTCCTGTAAGTGAAGCCTTACATCCAGCTGGTATTATAATGGCTCCATCTTTCTTCCCTCTTTGACCCATCATTTTCTCACTTACCACTTCACCCTCGAGCTGTTTTACACCATCTTTCTCCCCTTAGCGCCAGCTGCTGCTCTCATCTGCGCTCATCCCCCCCTCTCTCTTCATCATTAGTTTTGTCTTTTTGATACTCAATGTTTTAGATTGAGGAAACTTAAGTCACTAAACTAGATATTAACTCTCGGTATTTTAACAGATTATTGTCTTTTATTATCAGAAACTGAAGACAAACGTTGCACCTGTGGTTATGAGTTTAGTAAGAAGTCAAATGAAGCAGTAGATGGGGAGGCAGCATGTTTATATACCAATCTCTCCTGTGGCCGATTGCTTTCTTGATTTTCTTCCTCCCATTGTATGTCTTTCATTCATATTTACATAAATTAAAGAGAAAAGGTGCTGGGCTTCAGTTAGCTTGTAACATATCACTTCACATGTTCATTTAAATAGACTAGCCTGTTTTCATCACGTCACTCAAATCCTCACAGACACAGCATCCCTGCATCTCCTTCACTCCACTCTCCCCACCCGCCCACTAGTTTATTTCAGGCACTATTATGGCAGGTGTAAAAGTTTGCCAGGCCCATAAATATGGATTGACGTAACCTAGCATGATGCACTTTCACATTATATAAATTCCTGCAGGAGGAAAATGGTAATTACTTCTAGTCTGAACACACACACTCACACACAGGCCTGATTTACATGTAGCGTCGGTCACTTTCTGACTCTGTTACTTTATTCAGGTCGTGTTTATGTCAGTGATTTCCCTTCCCTAAAATGACTCATGATATTGTGTTTGACTACCACACTCCATCACACACAAAAAGCACTCTCCCTCTGATTACTTTACATTTTCTGTCATATCAGGGTCATTGTAGGTCTAAACAAATAAAAAGGGTGGTGGGGAGGCAGATGATGACTTAACAAAAAACTTTTATTTTTAGTAAAACTTTGAATTATCTCAGATATTATACAATACTATGCAAAACCCTTGACTCACCCCTCATTTCTTTATATTTTGCTCAGAAAATGAGAAATGGGTGCAGTGACTTGTTAAAACATGTGCAAGCATATGTAGAAATTCAATCTTGTAATAAATGCTGTCAGTCAGTATTTGGTGTGACCACCTTTAAGGACATTCAAAGCTCTTCTTTGGATGTTTCTGCCTTCTGTTATATTCTCTGTCACGATGATCCCACACTGCTTCAGTAATGTTGAGGTCCGGGCTCTAGGGAGGCTAATCCATGATTGATAGTGCGCTACTGTGCGGTTTCCTATCCAGGTATGCTTTTACCGTGCTGCATTGTGTTTGGGAGCATTGTCATGCTGAAAAATGAAGCTGTTCATGCTTTTCAGATGGTTCTTTTCTGCGTCCATCATTTTTGACAAGATGGCCAACACCACTGCCTGAAACGCAGTTTGAAATGCAGTCCAGCTTCCACATATTTTTTAAAGAGGCCCTGACAGCATGTAGAGATATGCGACGTTTTGGTCCAAGTGCTTTTTGGCAATCGGTACAAAGTTTTTTGTTGGTACAAAAATATTTTCTTATCTGTCAAACAGCGTTCTCTTTGTGTTTCATAGATTCGAATAAAGAAATGGGGACACATGATGCATTCGTGACAGGCTTTTAGTGTCAAAACCCCTGAAAGTATTTTGTTACTAGCTTTGCTAAGTTGTCTGTTATGTGTAGACACAACACTGTTAAGTGGCTTAGCAAAAAAATAAATCCTCTAAAAATGACCAGGTACAAAAAAAATTCACTGGCTGCTTTTTCACACATTTTCAATGTCCAAAGAAAACCTTTGATAGACCTTCAGAAAGCGTGGAGAACTATTCTCAAGACCACTTTAAGAATTTTCAAGACATCCCGTCTCCTTGGAAGCAAAGTCTTAAGAAATGTGGTGTGGCTAAAGAAATTTTCACAGTGCTGTTCAGACCTGTAAAGATGCCTTCCATGTTGGTCCAAACACTGCCTATTGAAACAAGACTCTCCAATAAAGAAATCCTTGTGATTTTAGCCATTATCATCCAGACTTTGCAGAAATGTTACTGTGAACTAATGCTCTTCAAAAGAAAACAATATACTCATTTATATGCTGAGCATCAGAAACAAAGAACAGCTGCAAAGGTATTATTTGCACCAACATGTGGATGCGGCATTCCCTTTTTTCTTGTGCTTTCACCAGCGTCTGTGGTGCGGTGACATTGATCCACCTGCAGAGTGATGCGATGTGTTTTCTTAAGCCTTTCCTTTAAAATGTGTAAAATTTCAGAATTATAGTTTTTCCCCTCGTAAATAGATTGTTTCACCCAGCTCTGTAATTGAATTCCATACCTACAATGGCCCTATTATGCCACTGCAGTAACCAGCTACTCTTATTTTGATTCATGCTTTGTGCTCTGCCCATCGTTCTCTCCTCATTTCTCATTCTTTACCCCCCCCCCCCCAATCCCCTCCCTGTCTCTCACTCCCAGGGTGTCCGTGTGCGACGAAGACAAGCTGACACATAATGAGTTCATTGGGGAGTCTCGGGTGGCCCTGCGCCGTGTGAAGCCTGACCAGACCAAACACTTTAACATCTGTCTGGAGCATCCACCTCCTGTGAGAAGAACGAGGGGGAGAGGGGAAAAAAAGAAAGACAGAACCTATAAAACTAGGAAAAAGGAAAATATAAGCGTATAAGGGAGATGAATGCTACAGTAGGGGGTACAGCAGTATTTATTGAGGCATCCTGTCTGACTCACAGCTGTGAGTAAAGATGGGGGGTGCACAGAGAAAGAAGGGGATGAGGTGATGACAGAGGGTAACACACACCGGTCAGCCACAACAATAAAACCATCTGTAATATTGTGTAGCAACCCTTCATGTGAGTCACAACGGCCTTGACCAGTTGGGTCTCGGACAGAGGACCTCTGGAGGCGTCCTGCGGTGTCTGCTACCGGCGGTGCATCCTGCGTGCTGCAGGATGTGACTCATGATTGTTCTGGCGCTGGATCAGATGGGAGTCTGTGGGTTGGGCTGTCACTTTGGGCATTTTATTGTGTTACCCCAACTCATTCTTGGGCAGATTTGCAAAGTGACAGGATGTCCTATTTGGGAGAGCAGCTGCCATCGGGGAGCGCCACTGTCAGGTGTGGATGGTGTGCAAGTTTCAAGTGAGTGATAGGTGTCAAAATAACTTCCATACGAATGCCAGGACCCAAAGTTTCCCAGCAGAAAACTGCACTGTACTGAGATAATAAACCGTATCAGTTCATCCGTCAGTGGTTTTAATGTTGTGCCTGATCGATGTATCATTTCACTTGGATGAATATCACACATCTAGGTCTCATCGTATTTAAATAGAAAAAACAAGCAACATCTGTGCCATCTTTAGATTTATAAATCAATAACTGCATTTATAGAAATAAACTGTATTGCCAGTTTGTGAAAAATCCAATAACTTATTAAGCATTAATTCCATCCATTTTCTAAAAAGGCCCGTCTAGTTAAGGGTTGCAGAGCAGCTGGAGCCTATCCCAGCTGCCAGCGCATGGTGTGAAAGGACCGAGCGCTATAAGGTATTGATTAGGGAGAAAGAAAAGAAAGATGCGCTAATGATTTAGAAAAATGACCTCGAAGTTTTCAAATGTTAATACTGAATGCTGATGGCAAATCTGCACCCATGTTTTTCATGTTTATGAAAAAAAAAGTTACATTTAAAAATGTAAGACCCTAAACTCTTTCCACCTAGTTTTAAATCTGAATGACTGGGTTGGATAAAGCGCGGCTCTCGGTGGCTGTTGAAATTCATCCAACAAGTGTGGGAGAAGGTGAAGGTCAGGGCTCGGTGCCAGCCAGGCAACGTATTCCACAACAAACTGGGCAGCCCATTTATTTTAGAGCTCACTTTGTGCATAGGAACACAGAAAAAAGGCCTCTCCCAAACAGTTCCTGCAAAGTAGATAACAACATCGTATTATTGCGCAGCATCATTCAGTATGATAGTATCGCCAGCCTGCATGTAACTAGTAAAAACTTCAGCTTTAAGATGTGCTGAAGGTTCACACGGTCAATGTCACCGTGTTTCCTTTGGCTTAGTTTAACAGCACAGTGACAATACTGATCCATGCTGGCTGAAAATAAATCAATAAATCAGGTTGTGGCACAGCAGCTGCAAGTTCATCAATTATTTACATTTTCCGACTTGTCGTAATGATCTTATCTAGCAAACTTGAACGCTTTGTCCGCAAACAGAACGGCATTAATGAGCTGCTGTGCTCGGAAAAATCATTGGAAATAAAACCACTGCGCTCGGGATTCATCCAGGAGCATCAGAGCACTCGCTACATCGATCAGATAATTTTCTCAAAATATTCTTATGCTTCAATACATCAACCGTATTAGAGCAAATCTTCAGTTTTCCTGCTTAAATTGACAAATATTGCCCGACTGAACAGACATTAAAATTGTATCTTTTATTGTAATGAAATAAAAGACAGCAGCAGTCAGCATAATAATAACTACTTATCTACAGCTTACTGTATAACTTATATTTTACTTCAATAACAAAAGAGTTCTTTAAAAACTCTGCCACTTAAGCATTTCTTAATGTATGACTAAGTTGGCAAATTTATTATTATTGTTATCATTAGTAATTTGAATGTTACTTATTACCAAAACCTCTGGAAATTGATGATTTCGTTATGTGAAGTCTGAGATGATTTGTGCCTCCTTGGAATTACAAATACTTGATAAAGAAAGAAGTGGATTTGATTTCCACTCCCATGAGCCACAAATAGCTTTTCATGTAGGTTAAATGTCAACTGGGTCACATGTGGGGGGAAAAGAAAAAAAAGCTGCAAACACTGTGAGAATAAAAGGTGAGGAGAAAGAGCAGGAGAAGAGGGGGGGGCGGAGAATTGTCAATAGGCAGCAAGAGCAAGCCAGAGAGATGAGAAACAAATGGATTAAAAAATAAAAGTGGGGGCGGGGGTGTGCACAGGGGTCGGGGGCAGAGGTGTTAAAAGGGGTTGCGAGGGCGCTGGGTTTTGTTCTTTCTGAGCTGGGGAAGGCTGCTGGTATTGGACTGGCCCTCTGAGGCCGGTGCCCACTCTGCGATCAAACGCTAAAGCCTTTCTGTCATCCCGCGAACAGACGCTGTGTCAGGAATGTAATTTTCAAAGTGGCTCCCCTCTCCGCTCGATGCAGCCGTCCCTTTCTCTTTGCTCCTCCAACCTGCCTGCTTTTCAGGCATCTCCACCTCAATATTTACCTCTCTTCTTTTTTCTGCTCGACTCCAGCTGCCTTCACCAACTGCGATGAGCACAGCCCTGAGAGGAATCTCCTGCTACCTGCGAGAGGTGAACACCCTGAGTCCTCTGTCTGTTCTGTTCAACATGACCCTCCTCCTGTCTGTCCCCTCAGTCCATTTTTCATCCTGTCTTAAAGAACAACACCCATTTTTTATCTTCCACTTCCAAAACAGGGCGAAGTGACCTCCTGATACATTTGCATTTTTAGTGTTAAACTAGAAGCAGGGTAGTGATACATTTTTAAAAAACCTCTATAAAGTTAGTGATCTATATTTATCTGTAGTTAGCTAGAGCAGAAGTACATGTGCTTAATACTTATTTACTTTTCTATCCAATTTATCAGTATAAAAAATATTATCTTTGAAAATAATTACACAACAAATCAAACAAAGCTGTCGGAGTGGAAATAATTCAGCAGAGCTACGTTATTTCGAATCCAATCAAAATTTCATTTGTAAGCTGAAGAATGATTCTTTTTTATTTGTTCTTTTAAAAGCTGCATAAACTAAACTAACATGCACACACTGACTTTTACCCCTTAAGCTCTTAGCTGTTTTTTAAATGACCAGGGAAAAAAAAGCATTATCCCTAAATTTAGTCAGTCAGTGACAGCTGCAACACCGAAAGGCCAAAATGAGCAGCTCCTGGCTAAATAGATTTGATTCGCGTGGGGGAATTTTGAAATGCAGCATGCCTCCTTGTCCACACCAGACAGAGGGGTGGGGGAGTGCAGGAACGCTGACAACTCTTCCTAATCAAGTCTGTAAATTAGAGAGGAACACAACCGTGTAACAAGCCGTTAAATGTCGAGTTTACCGAATCCGTCCTGAAAATTCTCACTTAAACTCTTACAGCAGCAGAAATGAAGCAGAACAAATGCTTCCTCCGAGCGGCCTCTTCATCCGATCTGTTTGTGTGTTTGACAACCCTCAAAAAGTGAAAGCTACATCGCAGATATGAGACGCAGAATCCCAGCTGTGCAGGAAAAGAGTCGAGCTATGACGCAATCGAGAGCAGCCAAACTTTATGTTTCCAGTATTTCTTATCCTCACTGTCTGCAAATATCTCTCGATTATAGGTGTGTGGACATTTGGACAGTTGCACTGGTGAACTGGAAGAACAAGGTTTAGGGTAGTCTTCTGAGCAGGAGTGAAAAATTGCTGAAAGTCTGCTGTAACTAGTGCACTGTACAGTATTTTGTGTATATTCATGTTAACTATAATTTCTTTAAATTTTCTAGTTTGTCAACTAGAGAGGTATACTACCAACGACGTTCAACACAGTCAGGATTTATTTATGTTTGACAAGACCACAAATCCCTGGTGGAGATAACAGGCATCACATTGGTGGTTATCAGCTTTCTCTGTTAAGCTGGGTTCTCTGCAGAGGTCACATGACTCTTCTTGGGCACAAAATGATCCCTGTGAGTATCACCTACTCCAGAGATCTTATCAGTAAAATGGATCACTGTTACAAATAAAACGAGAGATTAATGCTGCAGCGAAGTCATTAATCTGGGGTTACATCACGCTGGGTGGTAAAATAGACACTTTAATTATTTTATCGATGAAAGCGATCTCGGTGCTGCTGTGGATTTCTGACATGACAGCTGCACATTACAGCTTTGAAACTTTAAACTGGATACTTTTAAACGTTAAACATGAGACATATTCAACCGATAGAGAATCAATATTGCACTTAAAACATGCTGTAAACAGAAGAATCAGTAAAAACGTGGAACCTGACCGGATTATGTGTTCAGCACAGCTACCACAGTGATTCAGCCAGGAAAAAGAGCCACTTAAACCCATTAACCTCGCTTGGTAGAACACCACTGCAGTTTCCCCCCTAAGTGGGATCTGTGCAACTTGTTTGTCGTCACTCGCTCTTTACCTTTACTGTTGGATTAGTTTAGATTCCAAAACTACTTGGTAAGAATTTGAAAAGGACTTTGGGGGTTAAAGCAGTTCTATTCACAACACTCACCCCAAACACTGAAAAACTACACTTAGGAGTATCAAGTGTATTTAAATCAAATGATAAAGGAATCCTAAATAAACGTCTTTGTGTGCTGCTCTGGGTTGCTACCTTTGCCCCTTCTTGCAAGTAAACTTATGCCAATATCATGCACTGACTACACTCTGGCTAAAATACATTGTTTAATTACTAAACACACGACGATGTGCTAAAGTAGACGCCACAGGCTACTGGTAATACAGTCCTGCTTTAAAGTGGACTTTATGCTCATCCCTGGATGTAGCTTTCCTATTTAAGCAGGCACACCTAAAGAGCTCATTGACTTTCATCTAACACTTGAGCTCATCTAAAGAGCTTAGATACAAACTTCAGGAGCGCTCTCAGTCCAACGGCAAAGACCCGTCCTGGACAAAGTGAAACATCAGCCTCTAAGTCATTTTACTTGGTCGCTCCCGGCTTTTGTATTTTCTATGGACAACATCAAATAGTTACCAAAGCGTTTGACAAGAAGCAGAACAACAGAATAGATTCAAAGTGACAGATGAAAGGAAGAAAGAAAGCAACAACCGAGGGTGAAGAAAGGGAAGACGGCGCTCTCACGGGCCCATGACTCACCCTCATGGCCAGCAGCAGCAGTACATGTACGTTATTTATAGGAAAGAAGCATTTGCTATTTTGGATTTGCATCGCTGTAGGTGCATTGATTTTCAAAAGCTGTCTTTGTTGGTGCGCCACAGATCTACCATTACTGTATCTCCACTAAACGTCTCCTGTAATATCTCTCCATCTCTCATTAAGTCTTATCTTCAGGCAAGAGGTGGAAACAGCAAAGGAGATCAATATGTCACACATACTGATCTCCTTCGAGATCCGCCCTCCCTTTTTTTAAAATAGTTTCAACAGCTTCGCCCCTTCTTGTCACCACGCTGCCTTTCCTGTCTCCCATGTTTTGTGTCTCTCTCTGAGACCAACAACCACTCTGCCATCTGTCGTCAGCAATCAGGGCACTTAAAAAAACTTGTAATTAGTGAGGATAATTTGCACCGGGTACCTGGTAAGGAAACAGCTCGGACCTTCACAGATCGATAGAGAGCAGCTCATTAGGGAGGTGGAAATCAACATACATCAAGTGTGGAGCCAGCTTCTCACAGGGCGACAGACAAATGGGAAGGAAATAAATTTGTGGGCGGGTTTGAAAGATGTGAGAACAGGCGGACTAATTGAACAGCCTTGAATGTGGTGAGAAACACAAGCTGGCCATTAAGAGAGAAGGAGAACTAGCTATACTATACTCCAAAACTGAGCCTGATTTTGTGATCATACATCAGTCATGGATATCAGATCAATACATGAGCGTTCATTTGAATCATGTTTCAGTGAGTCTGCACTGTTAGCTTTGCTTAGAACCAAGGCAGGAAACAGCTTCAAGGTAGGAAAAATCACTAATGAACCGTTACAGTCCATCACTCCAGTCCTAACACTCCTTAGAGCTTTGTTTAGCTCTCCACTCACTCCTGAGGGAAAATCTGGCTCCTTTGCTTCCAAACACACCACTCTGTTCACCAGTTTGCCGCTGACTGTCTGTCTGTATGTCATTTAGTGCTGCAGGGAGCATGCATCGAGCTTATCGGGCTGTTTCATTGTAAACAGCTGCTTTCTGTGGCTAGAAATAACGGTGATGAAAACAAAAGGGAGAAAAAAAAACCAATAAAGTCGTGGGGCCACTAAAACAATCAATAAGCCACAAGTTAGTGAAAGGCTCAGCAGGGCCGGAGTCAGCTGCTAATTCTTACACTGCACATTTAAAATCACACATAATGCAAAAAGCAGAACAAAACAAAAAAAACCTTATTGATTGCAGCAGATTTGAAGGTCGTGGAACAAAACTGCTGCCTCATTTTCATTATTGACCCTGAAGCTTAGGCCGAGTCACTAATGTGTGAACTACAAAGGCCGCTCGTTTGGCGTTTCTATGATTTTCATTTGTTTCTCTCTTTCAGTGGGAGACGGAGCAGCAGAGAAGTCTAGAGGAGAGAGGACGCTTGCTGCTCTGCCTCCAGTTCCTCCCGCCATCCACCGATGGCGACTTGAAGGGCGAGGCCAAGGAGAGAGCTCGTGGCGGACTGTGTGTGGGCGTCAAGCGCTGCGCCCATCTGGCAGCCATGGACGTCAACGGTTTCTCCGACCCCTACGTTAAAACGTAAGCACGCCATCAAGTCATGAATTTCATGAAGAGCCAAAATACTTTAGACCAAGCCTCCATGTCCTTGAACCGCCCCTGAAACGCTATTCTATTTTTCGATGGTCCAACCTACAGCAGCAACAAAGCCTCAGCAGTTTGCTTAAGTAACCCCTTAAATTTTAAGAGATCTCCACACACAAGGAGAACAGCAGGGATGTGGCAACCAGAAACCAGAGAATACCAGAAAAACTGAGCACCTCGTAGCAAAGATGGGAAAATAAACACCGGCATTGCGAAGTGGGCGCATACCTGCTTAGAGGCGAGGAACCAATGGGGCCGGGTACAGTATTCACTACTTTTCAGCATACCAACCAAATGGTGCTGGCTGCTACTGACTTTTATTCTCTATATCTGAAAATCCAAGGTGACTTCCTCATCAAGTTATCACTTAAGACTTTAATAAAACTTAATGTGTGAACGTTACGTTGAGATCACTGAAATTAGAACTCGTCAAAGGTTCGTGTTGCGAGTTTGCTCAGACAACAAATATTTTAAATGCAAAATCCAAAGGTGGTCATAGCAACACATCTAATCTGTGTGAAACACCTGGTCAAACACAAAGGTTTTATTCTGTATGGTGTGTATAATGTATGAAATAAATAACAAAATGCTTAAATATAGAAGCAGAAACTTATTTTTTAAGAGAATAATTATATGATGAAGTTGGCAATTTATTATTTCACCATGAGAAAGTACACACATACACACAAAAACTGTACAGTACAAATTTCCAGGTATCTGTTCGAATATGAAAAGGTACCTAATCCTAGCGACTATCAGTGGGAGCAAAAGATCCACTCGTGACATGGTATCTTTTATGATATTTGAATATTACTCGTGTTCACTAGCGACTTTCAGACAAACAAAAGCTGAGGTATAAACCTTTGATGTTTGCCTGGAATACTGTGATATTGGTGCAGGAGGTGATAATCACCAAAACATAAACACCTCTAACCTGTCATTTTGAAAGAGATATAGTAAGCGTATTGATTTGCTTGGTCAATAATATGAATTGCACTCGACTGGATTCAAATCTTGGCTGTCACTCTAAATGTACCTGCAGGCTAATCAATTAACCTCAGATCACTGCCCTCATAGTAACTCATATTAGAAATACACACACACACACACACACATCTGTACTTGCTGCAGGTGGTTGTGATGTCATACGTTATCAGCTTTACTAAAACAAATTGTCATCTCTTTAGCTACCTGTCTGTGATATTTAAGGACTTTATTTCTAATTATCAAGTCTTTAAAATTATTTTTAGTAATGCATACATTTAATTTAAAAAAATATGTATAAACATACTATTATCATCACACAACAATGCTCACACACACATTCTGATACATGAACACGTGACGCAGATCAGACTGATGGACTCACATGTCACGATCCTCGTTTCAGGACAATCTTCGTCTCCCTCCTTCAACACCTTAATACCTCAGGTTGGCTCTTGGCTCATACAGACCCTATAAATCACCTTTTGTTGCCACTCACGAGTGATCGATGGCTCGAGTTAACCTCACATCAGGTAACGATGAGGGATGAGTGCAGCTTTTCACACAAATAGAGGCCACTGGGAAATGTGTCACTCATTCATCACGATGACTATAAGACAACTATGAGACTGTATGGGTATTGACAGGCTTGAAACTGACTGAAAGGCAGTGACATGATCTAATGTTATGGGTGCGTTGGATCATGAGGAGGTCCAGGATTAGAAAAAAAAACCAGATGTGGGTGCTATTGTTGTCAGAGAGGTCCTCTGGAGATTCATTACTCACTGATGAAGACTGCGTGTGTCACTGTGTGTCTGTTTGTGTCTGTATCTGTTTTGAATGATGCAAACTGACATAAAGTGGACAAATGAGCTTTAAAAATCGCCCCTCGTCTCGTGTCAGTGTTTTCCTGAGTGCTGTTCTGGCTTTGAGGCTGTTTCTGCAATAAGTAAAACACTCCACAACCTCCCATCTCACACGCTCACACACACACATGGACGCGCACAAACGCAGAAATGCCAGCACACTCGCCTCACCTCACGCACAAACTAATCTCCCTTCCCTTTTCCCGTTATGCTTCAAACTCCGGTTTTCTCTCTCTCCCTCTTTACATGCACCAAACCTACGCATGCATCCCTCACACATCCACAGGAACACATCACGCATCTTGTTTCATTTTGGATGCGTGCTCACATCTTTGCCCTTTGGCGGGAGCATCTTCCCAGATGCTTTGTTGTGTCTGAGAGTGTGTGGGAACATACGCTCGAGCCCGAGCTGTGGGTGGTGGGTGGAAAGCAAATGTGAATAGAGATTTTTGCCACGCTGCTTCCAGCTGGCTTAAAAATATCCCGAGAATTTAATGACAGCTCGCAAAGGGAGGCTGTGAATTTACAATCTGTGCTGTGCTGGTGAAGGACATACTGATCAGTCCCCTCTGTGGGTTTAACAAATAATACATGAAACCTTCAGGGGATCGATGGGGGACTTGGATTAGAGAAGACTGATATCACTGTCTGTTCAATATGAAGCTACAGCTACCAGCTGGCGAGATTAGTGCAAAAAATAATAATCAGCTGATCTAATGCTTAGTAGCGCTTCAATATGGTGTATTCATTTAGAATAAAGAATGAAGTAAGAGTAACACAGCAATCACTGACTCTTTCCTCTTTCTCAACAGTTATAGAAAAATCATGATTTCCTCCTCTGACCTTTACAGCCGTGACTGTTATTCTTTCTTCCACTGCTTTGACATATGAACAGTAATGAATCGTATACACGACGGTAAAACATTCTTCTGTCACAGGTACCTGAAGCCAGACGTTCACAAGAAATCCAAGCACAAAACAGCGGTCATTAAAAAGACTCTCAACCCGGAGTTTAATGAGGTACACATCATCCACTTCAGTAATGACTGAAAGCGAAGGCGCAGCTCATTTAGAAGCTTTAAATGTACCCTCCAACCAGTTAGCTGCATTAAAGGTTTTCTGAGACTCGAGATCTTCTGACTGTTCACTCTGTCTTTACTCAGGAGTTTTTCTATGAGATCTCCTTCTCAGAATTAGCGACCAAGACGCTGGAGGTCACCGTGTGGGACTATGATTTAGGAAAATCCAATGACTTCATAGGTAAGTTCATGCCACGAGTGAGGCTACAGGTCATTTTTAGATGTTTAGCCTAAGATTCTTGCATTTGATTATATTTACTTCCACTTTTAAATCTCTTTTAAGGTAAAAAGTTTGAATTCTTCATTGCCATTTTTCTACATTTTTATTTTGCAAATCACATGAAGATGTCCGTCCATCCGTCCATGTTCTGCTGTTTTTCTGAGCAACAGTTTTAGCAGCGATGCCCAGACAGTGTTCCCAGTTACGTCCACCAGCTCTATGGGGGACAATGGGGCCAGCTGAGAGGTGTAATGTCCTGGGTCTACCCCGGGACATCCTCTGTAGGACATGCCCGAAACACCTCATCTAGGTGGCTTCCAGGAGGGATCCTGGTCAGATGCCTGAACCACCTCAACTGGCTCCTTTTAATATGGAGGAGCAGCGGCTCTACTCTGAGCCCCTTCCAAATAACCAGTCCCTAAAAGAGAGTCCAGACACGTGTAGGAGGAAGCTAATTTCTGCCACTTGTATCTGCAATCTTATTCTTTCGGTCACTACACAAAGCCTGTGATCGCAGGTGATGTTAGGAACGTGGATCGAGCGGTTCACCGACAGCTTTGCTTTCACACTCAGCTCTCACTGACCCAGAGTGGAGTGCCCATGGGCACTCCACCTATTTCCAGCTGAGGACCTTGACCTCAGACTCTGTTGTGCTAACAGCATAGGTAAAAGCAGAGATGAGATCCTGACACCAGCAAACCAAACGTCTTTTGTGGATAACAGTTCTGAACAGAAACAGTGACAAACATGCCCTAGTTCAAGACTTTCAGTACCAAACCTTCTTCTACTGAGGGTGTGAAAATGTTGCATAAAAATACAGTTTGTGGTATTTTTCTGATGGGCAGTCAGGTTGTGGGCATATGTTCCTCAAATTGGAACAATGGCATTTGTTAAGGATTATTTTCATATGGAAATGGATACACACTTTCCAAGCTCATGAGTCAAACTAACTACATCTCCCGACCTGAAATAATACGCACTCTAGGTGCTTCAACACATGTGAAAAACAAGATGGGGATTAGATCTAAAACTGGAGAGCCATTCACAATGGGCTGTTTGCAGGGGAACTTGACTCAGCCGTGTTCATTTTTCCCCTTTTTTACTTAGAAACCAATCCGGCTTGAAGTCTTTCTGCTTTTTCGCTTATTGTTCGTTATGCAAATGTCTTTTATTGCGGGTGTATTTTGGACAATGCTGTTTTTTCCCAACCCATTACCTAAGCTTTAAAAAAAAGAAAAGAGAAAGAAAGAAAGAAAGAAAAAACATTACTGACGTTTTAATTTTTCAGCACGATTAATGGCCAATCTGAACACACTTCATTAGACAAAGGTAAAAAATCTGTACAGCTCTAATTAGTACCTGATCAGAATTTTAAAAAAAACCATTAAAAGCCTGGAACATGAGGTTTCATTGGTGATCCTCTGTGTTTTAGACGTCTATTATAAATAAAATGGAATACAAAACAATACAAGACATATTCAGAAGCTGTGTGCTGGAGCTTGCTGTGCCTGCTCTTCTTGACCTCTGACTGTCTGCTCTGTTTCTGCTTTTGTAAGGGGGGGTATCCTTAGGGTGTCATTCACAGGGAGACACTCTGCAGCACTGGATAGACTGTCTGAAGAACAAGGGCAAGAAAGTGGAGCGCTGGCACACACTGACCAACGAGCTGCCCGGATCCACGCTGCAGGAATGAACCCGAGCTTCCTCCCCTATAACTGACACCAGAGGGACCGCCTGAAGACCCGGGATGAAGGACGTCTCATCGCATGTTTTAAGGATTGTTCTGCATGACTGTGACGGATCCATATCCTCCTTTGTGTCATAATTCAAAACATCATGCCCAGATAGGTGGGATGGGGTGGGGGGAGGGTTGTCCACAATCACAGATCAATACTCTAATCTCGGATCTAAACAGTCTCAACACAAAGCTGAAACCATTTTCTTCACAGTGCTGGCAAGCATTCACATCCTTTCAGTGCTTTAAGATCGGTCTAAATGCTCCTCGTGGACAGAGCCCACTCACGAAGAATAATTGCGCCGGGACGTTTGACGAGGGGAAATGTTTAATTATTCTCTCGCGCAGTCCCGCATGTCAGGTTTGCTTGCTCTTATTAAATTCATGACATTAAAACTCCGCGGTCATGCCCATCTGTCTCACAGCGCACATACCTCTCCGTGCAATAATGATTGCCTAATGCTTCCGAAGATATTTCCAAGTGGTCTTAATACTGGCGGATGTTTTTTTCCTCTGATCGTCACTGGATTGACAGCACGAGCTGATAAGCAAACTGGTTCTTCCACGTCGATGGTTCGTGTGTGATCTACTTGCATGTTCGGTGTTGATGGAGCAAACTTAAAAAAAAAGGAAAAAAAAAGGTTGGAAATATTCATCAACGTGTTGTTCCCTAGAAGAAACTGTATTTTATTTAACGGTAATGGCTCTTTAATGTTGTTCGCAGTTGTTTGACGTGTCAGCTCTGATATCGGTGTCGGTCGGTTTTGCTTCACGTTCCCTACTTTGTAAGGCCAACGTCAGTAACGGGAGTTTCACAGCAGCAGAGCGTTTTACGGCGAACCATGCATGACTGTACTCTGGCACAGTAAATAAAGTCACATGCCTTTGTTTCATATACAAATTGTAAATATGAACCGGTGTAGAGCGCTGTGCTTTATGGTGACTCCATGGCTGCTGCTTTACTGTCGACTGCTTTCAGCTGCAGGTTTTCTCTGTGTGGTGAACAGGCATGCTCACAATGCCATTGGTGTTAATATGTAAATATATGTGCGCTGTTTCACTTGTTTGGGATGTTTGTCTTTTGCAAAGCTTGCATGGTTGTTTTTATCTTTGTTTTAGTCCACAGTGGACTCCTTCAATCACACAGCCTGGTAGGAAGCCAGTAAAGCTAATACTGCCACCTGGTGTTGTTGAACTGTAAGTGCAGCCTCTTCTCTGACTACAGAGAGCAGAAGTGATCCATCAAATGTGTAAGGTGAAAGGAAACCAACACACACACCAACTTTCTGCTCCAGTAAACAATAACTGCAGCAATTAAAACATAAATTGAATCTTTACAAAATGTAATAAATACAACTGCAATTAAAAAAATGTTGCTGGGATGCTTTGTAAAATAAACAGAATTCAGTGATTTGCAAAGTTCGTTTTATTCACAGTAGATCATAGAAAACATGTGACATGTTTAAACTGAGGTATTTTACTACTTCAAGCAAAATATTAGTAATTTTGAATTCAGTGGCAGCAACATGTCTAAAAATTGGAATGGAAGCAGCTATGAAAGCTATACTGAAGAAGCCAAATGTGGGCAGGAGTCAGAAACACTGTTGTGGTGAGAGAGTGTCGATGCAGCGTGGAAAACTCTTCTGTGGTCAGACAAATCTAAATTTGAAATTCCTTTTGGCAAATATGGACGCTGCATCGTCCAGACTAAGACTAGATCGATGATCTGACTTGCTTGCATCTCTGATGGTTTGTGCATTAGTGCCTGTGAAATTGGTAGCTTGCACTGGATATATGATCAGTATATGAGTATTTACAGGTTTTAGAGCAGCATAAGCTCCAATCCAGATGACATGTTTGGCCTAGACATGGAAGGCCTAGAAGATTTCAGCAAGGCGATGCTAAATAGCATACTGCATGTATTTCAGCAGCATGGCATCACAGCAGAAGAGTCAGGGAGCTGAAGAAGCCTGCCCGCTATCCAGACCTTTCAACAACTCAAGCATTGGCTCATGGGCCCAGGACTGTTCAGCAGCTAGATCCATGTCAGATTATGATGGGACAAAAATCCATCAGCTGGTCTCCACTGTTCCCAGATGTCTATGAACTGTTGTTAAAGAGGAGGGGATGCTAAACAGCGGTAAACAAGACCCTCTCCCAACTTTTCTGAGACATGTTGCTGCCATAAAATTCAAAAATAACCTTTATTATTTCTTAATAATGGTACACTTTCTCTGTTTAAACATTTGCTGTTTTCTATGTTCTGTTGTGATTTATGAGATTCATTTATATTTGTAACATTTTGCACAGCTTTCCAACTTTTTTTTGTAAATTCAAATGCTGCTGAATTTATAGTGGGAAATATCTGCTGTAAAACGTATCTTTCTGGGTTTGAGTCTTGTGATTTTTACTATGCTTACTGACAATGAGAAAATGAAGCAATGAATCTACATTATTGCTTCAGTTTCAGTTCATTTCACTGTCAGCAGCTTTCAGTGAAAATCCTTACAAAAGCTCCAACCAGCAGCTCAGCACCGAACTGCACACAGACACACTTAACAGCTGGCTGGTGAGCAGAGTGGAGCTTTTAGCAGGAGAGCTGTTTTGTCCATTTAGGATTTAGGAGGAGGAGGAGCTGTAGTAATGCTATTTACCATCTTTTAGCTGTAGAACTGATTGGCCACTAGCATGTATGAAATAAACTACTTTCTCTCTGTGATGGCAGCGAGGTGAGGATCTTCAGTTTATCCACACAAGAGCATCGCCTTATTTTCTTTCCTTCCTTGGCTTCACGCAGATGCTCTGTGTGATCAGTGGAAGACTCTGGGCTCTAAAACAAAACAAAAATCCAAGTTCTGTTTCTTGTATCATTCTTTTGGGCAGATTATCTTAAAACTTATGACTCCTTCAACAGATTTGGGTTCACCGACATCACTGTAAGGGAGACTGCCGCACTTATGCGTTCCCACCGCCGTGCATTACAGTCCCCTTAGTGCAGTGTGGTTTTTCCTGCCATCACTGGCCTCAAAAAGCTTCTGCCTGTCTCTGCATGTTCTTTACAAATTTAATGAAAGGCATCTTATCCTTTAAACTTCTGAATTATTTCCATCCCTCTGTCAGATCTGGGTGGACTTTTATTTTATTCACTTATCGGATGAAGAAAGATAATAAATAAGATTTTGAAGCATTTCTTCTCATCCAGATCAAATTAGTTTACAGTATCATCATGACTTATTGAATGTTTCACTTGTTCCATTTGACAGGCAGGTGAGAGCCTAGCATTGAGACTTCCTTTTTATACCTTGTGTACCCGAGTTTGTGTGGGCAGGGCGCCCTGAGTGTTGACGTGAGCTAGCTGACTGACTCAGCATTACGGGCAGCGAGACAGAAGTTCATTCCAGATAATAACTGGGAAAAAAGGCTTCAGAGAAACACGTGAAGCTGCCAGCAGCTGTGCAGTTTGTGATTACTGTGCATTTTCTCCAGTAGCCTGAGCGAGAAAGAAGCTCTTTGTGAAATGAGATAAGGCTGCCACGGTTTCATCTTAGTCACTGTTTGTTCCTGGATCTGCTCGCACGTCAACACCATCACTGCTCTGTGATTACAGGAAATAAAATGGCTTTATTTTGGTGATTCTACTATTGCAAATACAGGTAACACGGTAAAAAGTCTAATACACTTTGTATAATGTGATTTTAGATTTAAATGATTTTCATAAGTCACTTTCCTCTAACAGCAGGGACACAATCAGGAAGGATTTACACTAAACAGTGACCTACTAATTTCCATATTGTATTGAACAAGTCTTCTTCTTGTTTTTTCACTTAAAGTCACTTAACACTGACCCAAGAATCATTTAAGCATAAAAACGGCACCCAGCTCAAGAGATGCACCAGTGCTGTGCCTACTCATAACAGACAACCAATTTAAAATGATCTGTTACTAGCAGGCATTATGCATTCTTGTCTCTTTAGTTGAGTCTATGAAAAATCTCAAACATAATACTGGTAACACAGATAACAGGTATAAAATAATACTTTTTGTGTTCTCCAGGAGCTATTAGACAAAACCCTAGCATGTCTCAGCATGGTGTGCAGCGTGTCCTTAAAAATGTGAGGAAAACTGACAAGTGGACGACAAACGGCAGGTCTAAGGCTGAAAGTCAGTGGCAACGGGTCTGATGGAGATGATGAAATCCTTGGTTCAAATCTTCATCAGTTTGTAGAGGTGGTAAGAAAAGATGTACAACAGTGACTGTCAAAATTTGTGGAATTATGAATTCAGAAAAGTACCATCAGCTTTTGATCCAACATGTGGTAACATCTGGAAAACATAGGCTTGGCAGCAGCTTAATTTTTCAGCATCACAATGATCCCAAACACACTGCCGAGGCAGTGAAAGAATACCTGAATAGAAAAAACAGTGGAGCACTATCAGTGACGGATTGGCCTCCCCAGAGGCAGTGAGGTGCAGTGAGAACAGGACAAAAGTCAGCCAACATCCAAAGAAGAGCATTCAATGTCCTTCAGGAAGCCTGGGGTCCATTTTTCTAGCAAAATATACATTTAAATAGAGTGTGGCTCACGATTTTCTCCACATTGCCATATTCACAAGCTAATGTAACCCCATATAAGCCTTAAAATAATCAAATTTTACCATCTATTCTCTACAAATGTAGCAAAGTACTTTTAAAGCTATCATCACTCTGTTCTGGTGGCGTCAAGTTATTTAAAATAGTTTCTATAAACAGGCATTTTCCAGCTGTAAGAAAAACATGAGCAAGTTTTTGCAGCTCATAGAAAAGAAAAGAAAAAAAAATCAAATCTCCTATTTTTGCCGAAGCTGCAAGAAAGAAAATTGGACTGCTGGTTTTGAGATCAAAACTGAGATTACTGTAAGGACAAAACAAAAAACAAAAGTGGAGGAGCATTTGAGGACATTAAAGTTTTAAACATCTGTGAGGCGAAACGAAGCCTCTCCTGGTGATAAAGAGGTTTAATTAAAAGCAAATGATCAGCAGTTAGCAGAGGCTCCATAAATAACATCTAAATGAAGCAGCCACCAGGTGTAAAACACCACAGTGGCATTTAGCGAGTCGATAGAAAGAGGAATTAAACTCAATAAAAAAAACTGTACAAAAATGTGAAAATAACAAATGTAAATTATGTTTGCATAAGGAAACTCCTTTAAAATTGAGTGTATTAGCCAAACCCAGATTGTGTCCTGTCTGTGGGGATTAGTGCCAGCAGAGCACACATAATGCAATATGAGAGCTGCTGTGTGGTCCTCTGAAAGGGCTGTGTGCTTGTATCATAACACTAATGCTTTTTATTAGGAAACTGCAAAGAAGCTGCTGAAAATAAAAGTGGGTAAGGATGAAAATTATCTCCGACGGTGCAAGCAAACTAAGATTTGTTCAAGAATATATATTTTTGGTGATTTTCCTGCAAAGGAGGACAACACTCCTCATGCACTTTTCACAATGATGAGCAGTTTCCATTACAGAGCCATTATGGGTGCATTACTGCCATCTAGCTGGGATTGTGATGAAAATTCAGAGGGTGCAGTTACAGCAGGGGGATGCTGGATGTGTGGCAGCAGTGCCGTACGGTAATAATGGGCCACACAAGGGCCTGAAGCTCCCAGTTTCTATTAAGAAGCATTTGTGTGAATATTATAAAAGTACTCAATGATAACCCAGTTCAAGAGTGGAACTGCACGGATTTAATCAATTCCAGCTTCTCTCATCTTCTCATGCTTGCTCATGGAAAACTTTGGAGATGGTTTTTGCTTTAAAGATGATCAAACTGTCCATGCAAAATATAAACAAAGGGCTTCAAATGGGAATCAGTACAAATGACGTTTCAAAAAAACTGCCTTTTCACCAGGCTCAGAGCAAGAAGTTAAATACAGTTTTTCATGCATCGGCTAATTTTGAGATTTTTGACTATTTTGCTTCCATAAAATGTTTTATTTTGTTCAGAATGCACAAAAAAGCCTAAAATAACAGTTAAATGTGTTTATTTTACTGCACAAACACTAAACAAAACATAACATCTTGATGATTTGGGGAGTTTCTTGGTGATATCTATCAGGCAGGCAAGCACTACGCTCAGCATATCCAGGCTTTCTTTACATTAGCTGGCTCAGCAAAACCTAAACGCTCTGTCAGAAATAACAGTCAACATGACAGTGGTTATCAACCTTTGTCGTTAATTCAGCTTCAGGCTCAGTGCACGCTCACATAAAAGGGCACTTAGAATCTCTTGCTGCACAAACGGCAGGAAAGTGGACCAAACTGAGCGTCGCCTGCTTCAGTCAGAGAAACAGCTATACAAGTAAAATGGCAAAAGGAAACAAAGTAAGAAAACTGTTGATGTTTCCCACTCGGGAAACAGTAATGTGACACGGAGCTGCACATTAGTGCTCTGAAACTTTATAAGTGACGTATTTAAACATCAGTCTGCTCAGATCTGACTGTCCAGTGATGGAAGTGTGGAAAAAGTCAGATTATTTGTACTGATTCAATGATCTTACTGATAGACATCCTACAAATGGACTGATTCATTTACTAATCTGTGTTCTAGTCCTTTCAACTCCAGCAGTGAAAACGAGACTTCAAGCATAAAAATATTTTTGTTTTCCGAACGCGTGCTGTGATTTCCTGTGACCACGAGTCATATTTTACACTGCAGCATTAGTAACACATGCTCAGCAGGTTGCATGTTGTATTCCTTAAGCGGGAAAAACCTCCTTGGGCCTTTTGTAACACAGTGAGTAAAAGTGTGTCGCTTCCAGCTGATTCTAAACTGCAAACATTACCTGCTCTGGACCAGGCAGCATTAGTTGCTATGGTGACACAGTCAGGTTCAAAGATACTCTCCTCCACATGATCACAGGTGATGCAGACTGAAAGCAGGTTGTGCTGCCCTCTGTTGCACTGAGGACGTGTTATCTGAACATATGTGACACATGTTGACGAAAATATACAATCAATAATTCATGCGTCTTATTGTGAAGGTCGGCGCCGCGCAGCACTTCCTGACAAATTATTCACTGTTAATGAGCTGAATTAATAATTAGTTCAGCCTTCAGGGAAATAACAAATATCTAAGCAAAGGAAACACGCTGTAACTCTCTCGATTTCTCTCCAAGTGTAAATAATAAAATTAGATTCTGACTGAGTGTCACAGGTTCTTGCTGTAACACCTCGGCTTTTTTCCACCCCAGCCGTGACAAGACAACATTCCTGCAGCGGAGCCGTCAACAGTTTCTCTAAAAAAAGATCCACAGCAATCCGTCTCCGAGCGTTAATTCCCACTCACAGTGGCTATTTTGCGGCCCCAGCTCTCTCTGCACATTAAGCGGGCACTAAGAGAACAGCGTCGCCGCAGGTCAGTAGATCTCATTATGCTGCTTCTGCGATGCAGACTGACAGGACGATCACGATGCATCCAGCCGCTGCCAAACTGACTCACGGCCGCAGTGTTTGTTTGACCCAGCTGCATAATCCATGACCCACTTACTGCATCTGGATGCGACTATGTCTGGTACACTGATCCCCTTTTGAACTGTTACTGTACTGTAGACATACTAAAATTAGCTGAGTACACAGGAAAGTACCTTTAACTGTCAGAGAGATCACGCTGGTGGGTTTGAATTTGCTGTTGTCAAATGTTGTGAAAGCTGTTTTTGTTAACGTTGGGTTTTTTTCCCCCTTTTTGGGGCGCAGTAAGACTATTTTTGAAAGTATTGCAGAAACTTTGCCATGTTTACTTTATGTGCATAACATATTTTTTTTAAGTTTATTATTACAACAGAGCATTTTCTTCACTGGAAGCTTGCCCCATCATTTGTATGTAGATACTGTTGTGTCCTGCATTCACACCAAGGACAGAACAGGAAAACATGTTATCAATGCAGGACATGCTGGCACCTTTATTATCCTGCACACTTTTGCAAGTCGAAAAATACATTTTCCTGTCAAGGTCAATAGCTGGAATATCGCTTGCATGGGAGAGATAGCAACAGAGTGGGCTTATAATTTACAGAGATAAAAGAAGAAACTTGTTTCGAGACCAGAATGAAAGCAAATGTAAACAATGTTTTAAAATAATTACACAAATTAGTGAGCAACCTGAAAAAGTAGATTTTACAACAGTTTTTTTAATACATTTTTGACAATTAAGTCAAAGATACTGAATCCTCAAGTTCAGATAAGACTTAACTTTTAGAATCTACCTCGTTTCAGTTGTTATTAAATAAAAAAAACTCAAAACATAAAAAGTACATTTACATTTTTTTAAAATTGGCATAAAAGTTCAAATTCAAAAAGTAGAAAAATGCCAGAAGAGCGATTTTGTATTTTAAAATAATATTTTGAAACCACTTTTGCAACATCTGGGTTTATATTTTTATATATAATTTACACAACAAATGTAGGTTTTAGTGTTTTGTGCGTGGATTACTTTCAAATTAGTGGGTGGGACACAAATCTTTGGAGATGTTACACCAATCAAACTGTTAGGGTACTACATTCTGTACTACACCTGGATTTATTGGTTGATCCTGATGATTTTTTACAAAATTATGAAGGAATACTGCTGCAGTACATCAATGAAACACATCAGCATTTTTCTTTGGACTCTTTAAAGAGTTTCAAATGCAACGCATAGCCACGCAGATCGGCTAATCGGTGCTAATTTAATTGGTGCTACAGTAAGTAACAGACTAAGATAAACTAATTTCACTCACCAGAACTGAAGCACAATTTGTTCAGTGACCTGCAGCACACAGCAGGACACTGTGGCTGTCAGAACTTCTTCTCTAAAGCAGCTCATGTTCCAGATTAGAAGTAAGATGGGAAAATAAATGCAGGGAATTTTGGTTTAAACTGATGACATCACCACTGGTTTCAAGTAAATGTTTAGTGCTAATTTATTTACCAGTTGTTACCATGCTAGCACCTGCTACATTTCTAACCAGTATAAATGTACTCAGCAGCACTGAGAGCTTTGGGGGTGTTTTTCTGACTTTAAAGTCTCACTCCTTACCAAATGACTTAATGCAATTAGAAATGTCAGTTAAACGCTTAATGCTGACCTATTAATCAGTCAGGAATAATAAAGGAGGCTTACTCAAGGGATGAACCAGTGTTGTGTCTACACATAACAGACAAATTAGAAGAACCCGTTTTAAAAAGCTTGTCACAAAAACACATTGTTTGTTCCAACTTCATTGGCTGAATCTGTGAAAAATGCCAAAGTTAACACGGTTTCACAAAAATAAAATTATACTTTTTGCCCCAACAAGGTGATTCCAAGGAGCTGTTGGCTGAAAACCTGGCAAACGTCAGCAGTGTGTACAGTGTGTCCTTAAAAAACTTGAGGAAACTGGACAAGTGGAGGACAAAAGAAGTAGCAGCAGCTGTCTACAGACAGCCCTGGCCTGTCTACAAAACTGTCTACAGCAGATGAACAGTATCTGAAAGTCATGTTCTTAAGGGAAAAATCCTAATCCTAATTCTCTTGTTTGTTGTATGTAGGTCCCGTACCAAGAGCAAATACTTGATACGGGACCTGAGAGATTCATCTTGCCCTTTAGTTGATCCATATACTGTTTAATGAAGCTTCGTCAGATCTCAGTGGAAGAGTGGCTGTCAATAAGCCTTTCTTATGGAAGGGAAACGGGGAGAAAAGGCTGAAGTATACCCGAGTGTACAAGAATTGCACCGGAAATCACGGACAAGTCAGTATTGCTTAGAGAGGTCAGGAAAGAGGTACAACATGACGTGTCTACAGTCCTCCGTAAAACATGGTGGAGGTTCTGCCTTGGTTTGGAGCTACATTTCAGCCAGTGTTGTTGGTGAGCTTGCCTTGTATTTTGTATAATAAGATTGGCAAAAGCTTCGTTTTTAAGCATAACAATGATCATAAACACACTTCCAATGCAGTAAAAGCATACCTGGATAGATGAGCCTGGACTTCAACAGAGCAAAAGACAGCCAACATCCAAAGAAGAGCTTTGAATGTCCTTCAAGAAGCCTGGAGAACTATTCCTGAAGATGACTTAAAGAAATGATAACAAAGTTTAGCTAAGAGAGTTCAGACTGTGTTGAAGAATAAAGGCTGTCATTACCAAATATTCACTTTCAAGCTTGTTAGAATCATAGACTATTTGTTTTGTACTGTATTTATATTTATATACTGTATTTTCATTCATGTGTGCATGTTTCTATGAATTGCTACGCCTAGTTCCCATTTTTCTAGCAACATATAAATAAATTAAGGATGTCTCAAGACTTTTGAACTGCACTTCACCCTAAAATTGGACTGTGTTACAGAAGAGGAGCTATAAAGCAATTCCTACTTTTGGATGCTCATATTAAATATGGCCAAAGTTTCACATAATGAGATCAGCGAATGCGTAAGCAATCCCCGCGAGCCAAAAGCTCAGACTTCAGGCTCCTCTAGACTCGATTTAGTCCGACAAGTCATTACCACCCGGCTACACAGAGAGCAGATATCCTCAATACATTCATCTCAGGCACACAACTCTGTCTCTGAGCACAGCAGCACCATCCAGCTGCCTCTGTTTGCATGGGGCAGTCCATCAGAAGAAACTTGACATGAAGGAAGGGTGGCCCTTAAAGTGAGAGCAGCTGAAAGCAGAGCAGTGAACTCTGAGTCATGCAAAGCTAACCCAGCAGAGTGAGAACCAAAAATCTGGAGCTAAAAAAGAGCAGCATACTGTCTTAATATTTCAAGACACTGGCCCAGTTGCTGTTCTTGTTCATGAATGATTTTTGAAGAAGAAAGCTAGTAACCACTTCTTAAAGAGTGTTAAAAAAACAAACCTCAGGAGGAAATAATGAAGGAAATTTTTTGCTTTGATTTCATTGAAGTCATCTGAGGCTTATGTTCCTACTGGCGGTCATGCAGTGCAGTGTTTCCTTCTGGCTCGAGGCCTCTGCCTTCAGCATTTTGCTCTTCCTGCTGTCTTTGCACTCTGCTGCCTGACAACAGCAGGCGCTCTCCATCCCAGCAGCTTACACGCCATCACGGCACTGAGGACTACACCAACGCTTCCCCCACCCTCCACCCCAACTACACTCCTTTCCCCCCTTTTTTTTTTAACTCCACTGATGCAAAAACACAGTCTCTCCTTAACGGCTTAGCTCTCCTTTCACTCACTTTTGACGCCGCCTTTATTCTGCACAGCCGCTGATGCTGTTTATCCCTCCAAAGCAACACTGAAAACAGGTCACATGCATTGTGTCTTTATTATAAATGTGCTGCAGAAGTATAATATTCCAAGTGTCAGCTTATCTTTGCAATTTGAAACTTCCATCATCATACATTACAAAAAATCAATAAATAAACAAAAAGAAAACAGAACATGCCAATAACCACAAAGATCATAGAAGCCTGGTGGGAATACAGTGGCTGTCTGGAGGGTATCCAACAGCTTCAGCGCCTACATCAGATCTTAATTACGTAAAGGTAACTCATATCCACTGGAGGATTAGCACAATATCTGCAGAGTACATCAACTGTAGATTACAATCAGTAAATTTACATTATTAACAAAGGGGGGTGGGGATGGGGTGTATATATATGCCGCAGTTGTCTCGACAGAAAACTATCTGCAGGGCCAGAACTCATGATGAGACCCTTGAAGTCGCGGCATTGGAAAATCTGGGACACAGCAAAATAAAGTTTTTAATCACTTTATCGATTAAATCACAGTGAAAACCACAAGTAGATAAAGATTAGAGGTTAGCGAAGGATACACAGGAGATATTAGAACAACGATAACAAACCCGGCTTTTAAAATGATGTTCTTCACACTAAAATGCTACGACACTGCTACTTCAGAGCCCCCACCCATGTCTGATCTAGTGTTTCACAAACACCTACAACGAAAAGGTGCTGACTCATCCAGGTGGGAATCAACTACGGAGGGTATTTTATTTCTTTTTCTTTTTTTTTAAAGTATAATATAAGAACAATCTGTCTGCTTTCCAAGCTCGGGCTACCTGAGGCTACAGCCGCATCTTTGACTAAACAATCACAAGGTATTTAATTTGTTAACCAAATAGTGATGCCCGCACTGCCTTACAGCTGCCGCTCCGCTGCGGCGCAGCACTTCCAGAGTTTCAAAATCAATCCCTTACAAAGATTATCAAAAGACAGATGGTGCGGCATCACTGACTTCCCTGTAAAGTCTGTGTGTTTTGTTTTGTTTAAGCTTTTATCACTACAGCGTGACTTTTTCCCTCCTTTCTCCAGCTCACAGTGGTTGCAGGTGTCGAGCAGATACACAGTATAGTTGCACAGAGCGAAAGCACATCTCGATGCTTCCCTCCACATCAACTGGTGAGAAGTGAGGTCTTTGCAAAGCAAGAAACTTTTTTTTTTATCCCCTTGCTCTAAATTCTTTTATTTGGCACATATTTCCTCCTCGCTGTGTCGACTGTGCCTCCGTAATCCCCTTTTCCGTTTTAGCACCCACGGCTTGGTAAGCCCCGCTTTCATCCTCCTTTTAGTCGGCCCGTACGCTCAAACACAAGATATCATGGAGTCATTTTGAGCCACGGAGCAAGAGACAGTCTGAAACAAGAGGACATAACTGGGATTCAAAGGGTTTCCTCTCTGCTGCGCGTGTGAGTTCATGTGCGCAACACAAAATCCCGGAGCCTCTCTGTGCGTTTGAGGGGGATTTAACCAGAGAGGTCATTTTTTGTTGGGAAGTTGAGAGGCGATCCCTCCGCTGCGCTCTAGTCCACCAGTTTGGAGGCTTGTGATGAGATCTCTTCAAGAGTTCGAGTGTCTCTGTGTTGGAAATCATTCCAAACGTGTTGGCCGGAATACGAAGGGACTGATTAAAGTCTGTCTGTTCCCTTCTCTCCAATCTAACGTCCCATGGACCCCTCCCCTCACACCCTCCCCTCACACCCTCCCCAGATTTAGAGTAGCAGCATTTGCATATTTTATTCTCTTCCATTAGCAAAGAAGAAAAGAAAAGAAAACAGGGGGGCAGGAGGGGGATTTATATCGATTACAGAAATATAAGTAAGCGCTGTATATCGCGGGGAGGTGGGGGGCAAGGGGGTGTGGGGCACATTTGTCACACATCCAGGTAATGACTAGGCAGGTAAAGATGGTGGTGCAGGTGCGGGGCCAGACGGTCTGTTGCCTTATCCGGTTTCATCCTGGGATGAAACTCAGGGTTTCACATTTACTAAAAAAAGAAAAGGAAGCGTATTAGTCAGAGCTTTATATTCTGCAACTTCATATGGATGTATAAACTTTCACAGACCACAGAGGACAGTTACATAATGAGAGAAGAAGAAAAAACAAGGATTGCCAAATCCCAGCGCTCTTCAACTCAAGTTGAAGTTGAGTCTACAGTTGTTCTTCCAGTCATTGAGCTAATTAGCACATCTCTTGGCTTAATAAGACCCACAAGGCTGCAAATGGGCACGCTCAGAAATAAAGCAGAAATAAGTGTAATCTGAAGTGAAAAGGCATGATTGAGAATGACTAAACTGCACGTGTCTAAATGTAGAAGAACAGCAAAACAAAAAATAAGACAGAGGCTGGTCCCTTTCTTTGCGAGTCACTGAAATAATCACTGATCTGTTATCAGAATCCTTTTTATTTGCAAACGTACAATAAAAAGCACATTTGTCCAGCTCCCGAGCCGGTCAGCAGCTCACGAGCTGGGCATACAGTGGTTATACATGTGGTACAGAATCAACAAGGCTTCACATTTTGTACAAGCAGAGAGGGCAAGGCGTGAAAACAAGACAGTGGACTACACACGTCACTCTACAGATACACACACGGCAAAACCGAGGCATGCGGTCGGTTACAGCTGTAGGCCACCCGTGCAAACATGGAGGAACACGTCAGAAAATGTAGATCTGCGTCTGCTTCGGGAGGGCTTAATATGTTCTGATCTCTGTGCAGCGGCGACATGGTTTCTAAAGGCTAAAGTGCTGCAGTGTATAAAGCCACGTGCAGGCGTTGGGGCTAGCGCTCTACTGTGCAAACACAGATAGTAATAATATCAGTGATTAAGGTCAGACTGTGCCAACAGAGCTGAATATATTGTGCTAGTATGATGGGATAAACGGTGACAACAGCAGGTTGTGGAAGCTGCGACACATCCGTCAGTAATTCACGAGACGAGAGGAGAGTTCGCAGGAAAGAAGCGGCTCAGCAACACAGGAGGTTAAAAAGGAGAGGTTAGGGGGGGTTTAAAGGTCAGATTTGGGACACTCACTGGCCAGGTTGACAATGCAGGCGATGATAATGATCGTCCCTCCTACTAGTGAGACCATGGAGAGCATCTTGGCCACGCGTCCCAGACGCACGGCGCCGTCCAGATTTCCCTGCTCCAGACTGTTCTTGGACTGAGGGAGAAGATCAAAGCGTCTGTTAGCATCAGCGTGATTAAAAAGAATAAACTCCAAAAACCAAACACACACACACACAAATCCTGCTCTCACCATGATGGAGTAGACAAATCCAACAATGTTGATGGGCCAGACTGGGCAGAAGCAGGCCAGCACGGAGAGGAGGAGGTAGTCTTTGACTTTGGAGCGGTCCAATGGTGGGTTGGTGGCGATGCTGGAGTGGCGAGAAAGCGACGGCCTGGGCGAGAAGGCGGTGTAGCCGATGGAGCTCGCCCTGCTCCCCTTCCTGGTCTTGCCGTGATGAGGGTAAGAGATGGAGTGCTGCCTTCTGGGAGGAGAGGAGACGACTGGAGAGGTGCTCTTCTCCTCGGACACTGAGTGGATCCCGTTACCTGCGTGTGAAGGATGAAGAGGACAAAGAGGTAATACGCCAGTGCTCGCACGCCTCCCGTGCTCTCCCGGGAGTTCATCCACGCGCAGGAATTTGACTTTCCCCCAGCGAGCTGACTAAGCAGCTGCCCGACCCTGCCTCCCTCCCCACCCGCTGCCTCGCTATGAGGTCAAACTCAAGTCACTCACCGTTCTTCAGCTTCTCGTTGATGACTATGACGAGCTCTCCTTTGGATTTGCTGCGGGCGGGCCTGGTGCCAGCCGGGCTGCTGCTGCAGCTGTGGATGAGCTCTTCGCCTCTGACTGGCAGGCACAGCTCAGAGACGGGGGCCTGGCTCGACAGGGAGCCGTCTTGGTCCAGAAGCGATGGTTGTTCTTCCACAGGCCAAAGGCCGGGGGCGGGCATCATGTTCACAGCCATGCTGACAGAAAGAGAAGCCCGTGTTCGTGGTCCGGTCCTGCACGTCTGTAGTTACACCTGGGGCCAGAAAGTGGTTTTAAACACATTCATAAACAAAAACTGTTCCTTCCCATCTGCTTAGGGATTGTGCAGAAATCACTGCAGTGGGGAAGAGGGCAGACAGATGGAGCAAGAGATAAATCTTTTCTTCTATTTAAACTATTTTTTAATCAAATATTTAGACCAATTTTTGCTATTGGAGGACAGCAAAATAATAGCAAGTCTATAGATGTTGAGTTCTTGGTCACAGTCTCAACCCAACAGAAAGCAGCTATAGGAAAGTAGGGCATAGTATCAAATGAGCCACAAATGACCTAAAAGTGATTAAACGGTGCCTTCATGGTTGGGTTGTTTGCCTACAGTTTATTTAGTAAAACTCTACTTGTTTGAATCAGTTTGCAGATGCTGGGGAGCAGCGCTGCCTCCCTGAAATGAAATATTTATATGGCTGGCAGGGGATTTCTAACTAGCAGTTTTCATACAGCCCATAAACACATCCCGTTTCAGCAGATTTCAGAGTGGATGTGGGCTCAATATCACCCATAAGCCTCTTTATAATCCCCTTTTGAACGTCAGATGACATCTCACGTTTGATCACTGCTCACAGCTGCTGAGGGATGGATGAGCAAAACACAGCGAACTGTATATAAGGCCTCCAAGACTCGCTTTCTCAGGTAACAAAAAGCAGGTCAACAAAAAGGAGGAGCGGAAAAAAACAGGTATGGCAGATGGAGACGGCTTTCCTGCCTCGGTCTCCGTGCAGGTGTGTACATAGCTTTATTTCACCGTGTGTACACAACCGCTCACCGACATATGGTGGCCGGTTTTGCCGGACGCAGAACAATAGCTAGAGGACACAGCGGTAAAAAGGCTGAGGACAAAGGGGGGAGAAAACTCGGATAGAGGCCAACAGGGAGGGAGGGAGGCTGCTCGTTAATTAGCCTGCCGCTGATGGGTTGGATTCAGTGGATGTGCGCTGCTAAACTGCACCGATAAGCAGGAAAAACACATGCACTGGATTCACAGGAAATGACTGGAATACATAAACAGCCATTTGTGTATCTCGCACCCATCAATCCATCAAAGGGAAAACTGTAATCAAACTGACCTTTGTTTCCGTCCCTTTCTTTTTTAATCCAGCGCTTGCCTCGTCGTCATCACGTCGCTGGATTGTGCATCGTGGTAACCTCACTCCCAGGTGGGAAAAAACACAAAACTGTCAGACGTGACCAAACATCTCCAGAGCGCAGAGGGTTTCTAGACGTGCTCCGTTTAAAAGCCCGATCATATGATTTATGTCCAGTGAAAGCTGAGGGAGGGAAAAAACAGAAAGCGGTGGGGCTGGTGTAGCCTTGCGCCAGCGCAGTGAGCTGGGATGGATGGAGTCTCCTGGATATCAGGGTGGTTCAGAGAGGAGGGGTGTGTGTGCGCGTGTAACGAAAAGTGAAATCAACCAGAGTACGTGCTGTGGAGGAAGAGAAAAGGTGTGTGTGTGAGAGATGTGCTGTAGGGGGCGGTGGTTTATAGCATCCACCTACCGCCGGTGTTAAACTGTGACCTGCTGTCTGTGCGATGCTAAT
>NW_005187641.1:413007-423805 GCF_000239375.1 Pundamilia nyererei | reverse complement strand
CTAATTAGCCTAATTATGTGTTCACACAAAGAAACCCTGATACGGCGGTGGAGCTCAGCTCGCATAGATCAGGGTAGGAGACACTGGAGCTCAGGCGAAGGTGACCATAACATTTATTTACCGAAGTCAAATAAATACACAAGCATCCAATAACGTGATATGGGAGGTTTATTAAAAAAGGACACGCCACCAGCTGGACACAGCAGACATTACATAAACACGATGACAAGCATTTAAAAAAAAATAAAAATAAAAACGGGGTGGCTTCAGATAAAAAGTAAAGTATGTACATGACTTTTATTAAAAAAGAAGAAAAAAATCATTTCCCCATGGCACTCACGATGTTTGCCTGCAAATAGAAGAAAAGAACAATGAATACAAACCAAGAGAAGCAGAATATCAATCAGATGCTCAGTTATGGAAGGATTATAATTGTTTTGGTTAATATTAGGAGCAGAAAACGTGTTTTTGTAACCAAACCTGATTTTTATTTAATGTTTAACACATTAATAAAGTCTAATGAAGTTGGCATTGAACCTAGCTCGCCACAGGGAGTGTGTAAAATTAAAGCAAAATCACTGAAACAGAATGCAGTACAATAATCTCCATCTAAATTATCCCATTTTAATAATTGATGAGGACAGAATTGTAAATCACAGTAAAACTCCATTAGTTGCACAGCCTTACTGTCAGTAATACTTTATTACTACAATCAAAGCGTCTGCTGCTAAGCTAAAAGGGATCATACTCAAGTTTTAGCAGGTTTGTCAACCCCTGCTACCTCAAAATCAGCTGATGGGAATGCTTTTATTTTGGAGGGTTTTAGAGGTGCTTCTAAGAACCTGAAGCAACCCACCAAAAAGCAGAGTGGCAGAAGATAACCACTTACAATGACAGCAAGAACCTAGCTTACCTTCATGAAGGAGGAAAATCTCTTTTCCGTCATCCCCTCAACTTGTATCAGGTCTTCCACCTGCAGAATAGCAATCATATAGTCTGTGCATGTATTTATATTATAGAAGCCACAGTAAATAAGGTTTGTTTTCCAACCTTTGCGAAGTGACCGTGGATCTCCCTCCAGCCCAGAATGAGCTTTGCCTTCTTGTCACCGATCTGCTGCAGACTTTTCAGCTCTTTGAGGCAGCCTGTGTTCAGAATTTGCAGGATTTTCTGCTTTGACTGATCCACCATCGACTGGTCAAGCTGGGACTCCCAAGCACTCTTTGTGTTGTTCTCTTTACCACCTGGTGACTGATAGGACAAGAAAAGAAATATAAATGCACAGATATACAACCAAGCCGTTAAAACATTTTTGCTATCAGACAACACAAGCAATCTACTTTAAATCTGAACGTCTCTCCACTGGTTGGGAGAGGAAGGCAATTTTAACCAAACAAATTTGAGATCCTTTCTGCATCTGTCGAGTCAGATAAACACACTGAAGCTAATGCACGTTGTCAGCTTGTATCTGATGCTTGCAACTCTGCAGATGTGTCAAGTTAAGCACAGCACAGTCAAGGCTCAGTTGCTGACCTCAATCAGGTCTGAATACGTCTCCTCTTTCTTCTTGATGCATACAGACTGCTTTTTGACCACAAGAAGCTGCTGAAGGGGCTGGCGCTGGGACACTGAGGGGCAGGAAACAGGAAGACATTGCATTAGGACAGGATCTAAGACAAATATTCTTACTGCATATAAAAAACAAACAAACCAACAACTGCATTTTAAAATGAAAGTCAAATTTTTATCACTTGAACCATTTTAAAGAAAAATGCATGCAGGGAGGCACTAAGAAAAGTTCTCTGGCTCACTCTCAGTGTTGCTGAGGGTTGTAAAAATAATTCTCTCTCATCATCATTTGATACCTTCTCTGGCTCCAGTATTGTAGATTGAGCTTTTGCATCACATTGCAGCCCATCAATAGTCGCAGTGAATCAACATGACAGAATTAGCGAGTCACTAATCTTTAGTGAAGCACTCAAATAAAGAATTTAGTGAGTCCTCAGTCAAGGTCAGCAGTGTGTGATACCTCTATAGTCTTTAACACTGTAGTCATTTCTTCATGAGGCAAACAATCTATGGAAATTCACTTAGTTACAGTACGATCATCTGCTCTAGGATTTCTAACAGACCTTGCAGCGGTTGGACCACAGCCTGCTGTTTATTGGGTTTTGTGGCATCTGACTGTTTTCTCCGCAGGGCAGTTGTCTTGTTCTCGAAGTCGGACTCTTGTCCTGTAATCGACTTTTCTCCAGCCAACTGACTGAATAGCATGGCCTTGCTCTCAAGCTCCCTCTGCTTCTCTTTGAGCTCCTGCACAAAACAACAACAACAAAAACAAAGAAGCATAACAAAAGAGACCAAGTACAGCAATTAAATATTGACTGGGCAGAAAAGGGTGGCCAACGTTACAGCCTTTCCAACTTGATATTTCCATGTATGCATGCATGGAGATGTCAATTTATAAAAAAGGGACAGCAGATGATGATTTGTATCTCTCCCATAGTAATCCCACAAAGCCCAGGTGTTGCTAGTGGGACTGTTGCAAGAGAGAATTAGTTTCAGCACCAGCTACCAAATCCTGGCCTACTGCTCAGAGACCACGACCTGCTTAAGATGCTGTCTCACTGTCCTCTCGATACCACTGCTTAGAGCAACTCTAAACTAAACAGAGCATTCTTCAAGTCAGCCATGTGGACAAACTAGATGTGCATTTTCACCTTGATCTCTTTAAGCATGGCCAGTCTCTCTTTGTCCTGGGAGCTCATCGTTCTCTTCTCCAAAGCTATTAGTCTATCCATCAGTGACTGGTCTGATGAACTAAAGGGGCAGACAAACAAATCATATTAGACAAAGAGGCTGAAAAACAGGGCAGACAGTACGATTTGAAACAAGTCAGGTATCAAAAAGTCATGTTTACAGGATTCCAGATAGACCTACACACAACAGCATCTTTCTCCGTCACAAAGCCTTTCACGTCAGTCAGACATCATAATACAAACCAAACAAATAATCAGTCTGTGTGGTCTATAACCTGTGGTTACGTGTAGAGGGTGAGGCATCGTGTTCGGATTTCTTCTCCTCTTTATGCTTCTTCTTCTGTGGCTCAGTGCCAGACCCCCCTGTCTCTCGTTCCTCTCTGGACCGCTTCACTGGAGACGACGGCAGATGGAAAATTAACAGTTTAGTATTCAGTGCAGTGTAGCAACGGTGTCTGTGGGGGCTCTCTAGAGTGTAAAGCAACTCAGACAAAAATGGCACAGCATCAGTCAAAGCTGCATTGCAGTGCTTGAATTAAAGCCAGCCGCAGCAGGTAAACATGAGGAACATCTTTGAGAGAGTGCAGTAGGAAAGACAACATCAGAACGGCAAAAATGCAAGTGGAGCACCAGTTTT
This sequence comes from Pundamilia nyererei, assembly GCF_000239375.1. Classification (NCBI taxonomy): domain Eukaryota; kingdom Metazoa; phylum Chordata; class Actinopteri; order Cichliformes; family Cichlidae; genus Pundamilia; species Pundamilia nyererei. The sequence goes on along the minus strand of NW_005187641.1, from coordinate 420,409 downwards.
ACAAAAAACAAAAAAGACAAACATCCATCTGACCCAGAGACAGCCGTTTACTGTTAGTCACCATCCTCTCGGATGTGACATGGGTGCCCCCTGTTGGCCTTTGGCTCTTCCTGTTTCCCAATAAAATGCCTTTTTATACTCTAGTGGCCCCTAACTGAAAAAAGTGAGTGCTTTTCTCACCTGGCACCACAGCCACAGTTTCGCGGGTGAAGGGCTTGTTCACAATGAGCTTGGATTTGGCCGCAAAGTTGAGTGCACTGAAGGTGTCAAAATAATATTTGTACTCTGGTGCAATATTGGTGATCATGACGGAGTGTGCCGAGCCCCCCAGAGAGTCCTGCAGAAGCCGTGTTAGTTTACTGTCCCTGTACGGCACGCGCACCGAAGTGCCCGAGTTTAGAGAGTCCACAACTTTGCTGAGTGTGAAGAGAGACAGGTTGATGGCACCACTCTCCTTCAGGCGGATGCCCTGGTTGCCGGTGCGGCGGTTGTCCTCTGAGCCAGCCAAATCGACCAAGTACAGTTTGCCTGTCTGTTGTCTGTGGGGAAGTTGCTGCTGAGTCCGTACAACCTGTATCATTGCAGAGATTAAGAATGGAAAAGCAGCAGCGACACAGAAGTCAGGCAGGAAAAACGAGGAGGAGGTGAAGAGTCATGGGGTGAAAGGAGAAAAAAAAACAAAAAACGAGGATTACATTTTATAAAAACATGACAACAAAGGGAAAAAACAAAGAATAAATGAAGAAAAAGGACAGCAGATAATGGTTTGTGTTTCTCTCCCATAGTAATCCCAGGAAGCACAGAAGTTGCTAGTGGGACTGTTGCACGAGAGAATTGATTTCAGCACCAGCTACCAAATCCTGGCCTACTGCTCAGAGACCACGACCTGCTTAAGATGCTGTCTGGCTGTCCATTTGACACTAACAAATAAAACAGTTCAATAAACTACACCAAGATCATCAAACCTTAATGAGAAGGATAGCGTGGCTGCGGCTGGAACGCTGGTTTAGCTTAGTAGAAGCTGTAGTACGGTTGAGCGTCGCAGGGACAAAGTGTTTGTCAAAATCTGCGAATTTGCTAATGTTCATGTGTGTCAGGCCAGGGATAAGGATGTTCTTGTCTTTGTCCTCTCTGATGGGTAAATCCTGGGAGTTTGGCGACAGAAGATCAAGCACCTGAGAAAGGACCAGAACAACAAGAATAAGAAAGCGGTAATTGATGAATGATGCACACTAAAAGAAAAAAAGGTACATTTAAAAGGTTCAGAGGCCATGCAGTGGAAAATGTAGTTAGAAGGTTTTTCAGTAAATTCAAGAAGACTGGAGGCTAAAAAGCTGTGCACGCCCCCTTGTTTTATTAAATCATGCTGAGGGCCAGTGACATGAAACTGAAAGGGTAGGCTGAAAATGTTTTCACACATGAAATTTTAAGTCAACCGATTCAAATATTTTCCACATTTGTTCATTTTGACAGGTAGCGCAACAGGAAATAAATCTGCTTCAAAAGGCTTCATACTACATGCGTATGATGTATGATGTGTATGATGGTGTCTACAAAAGGGAACTGCATGAATACAGCAGGTAAGAGTTGTCCAATCTGACAAAGCACTGAGTTTTTATTAGAGAGCTGGCAGGTTAAAGGCTGGCTAACATCCTATCCGACTGCATCAGATATCTGCATTCTCACATACAGCTCTGCTGGGTGGGGCCAAGGCTACCCTGCACGTGCCAAAACATCTTAGTTTGGAATACACCATCTGCATAATAATACTGTTGGCTTAAATTTGCAGAATTAAGGGAGTCAGCTTTTGGTCAACATAAAATCTTCTAAGGGTATTAATAACATTTCTAGAGAAGTGTCCATTGGAAACGGAAATATTTCCACTTTTAAAATGAACATAAAGGCAATTTTATTTTCAATACAGGGTTTTAATCAGGGCTGAAAAAAAGATTGACCACACTATAGTGATTTTCTGTTTTATACTACAGAGTTTCGCTTCCTAAGGTGACATAACAGGGAATTTCATAGAGTTCTGTCAATTAAGGTAACCAAGATTCAATACCTGAGCTGTTTAGAGACATTTGAAACAATTTTACAACCTTTGGAACAAGTAAGTACCAAAGGTTCATTTGATCCGTTTAAATCTAGAAAAGAAAGAAAAAAAAAAGAAAAGGAAAAAAAGAAAAGAAAAGAAAAAAGGAACACAACCACCACAAACCCCCCCCAGCTCTCTAATGCTATAAAATGCAGAAACACACTTCTTAAGAGCAAAGACAATGTTTTCTAACACCTCAACTTGAATGACCACCAGCTGCATTACTTTGCTTAATCATGAACAGAAAGCCAGAAATAACCGTACACTCTTTCTACTTAAACCATTCATACCTTCTCATTGTAAATTTCCAAATACGACATGCCAATGCTATAGTCCCATCCATCACTCGCGTCCTTGGCTTTCACCAGCTTGAAGACCTCACGAACAGCTCGGGGAATCACACCTGGCTGCTCTGAACTCCCCAGCATGGTGTGGGTCTTACCTGTGAAAGAGGATGCAAAAGCCTAGAGTTAGAAAAGGGTGTCTTTGGGGAGCCAAAATATCTATAAACAAAATCATTGTGACCTCTCACAAGTCTTAACAGCTTAATTTATAAATGCATGTGCACAGCTAATATACACGTTTCTTGAAACCCTGTAGACTGTGCTTCAACATACCAGCTCCTGTTGGCCCATAAGCAAACACACTGGCATTCTGTCCGTTCAAGATGTGCGGCAGAATGGGCTTCACTGATGAGAGGAAAACTTCTTGCTGCGTCGTTTGTTCACCATGAAAAACGTCGAAGCTAAAAACAATAACAACAACCACAGCTCTCTTAATATTTAAAGTTAGACAATCACTGAAATCTTTACCGATATACATATATACATAACAGATTATTAGGAAGGCACTGACTGGTATTTAACAGTTTCTGTGGCGTTCCTCCAGTTGATTATCTCCAGGTTTTGAGAGTCCAGGCCTCTTACACACGGTCCCTCGCTTTTCTCATCTTCTTTGTTCATATACGGTCGCAGACGAACAGCTACGCGGACCCTGGATGTCTTCTTGTTTCCTCCATCTGATACCGCCACACGCGTCGCCATTATTGCGCTTCCAAAAAGAAAGGCCCGAATAAAGTTTAACAATAAGCTAACTAGTTAGCCACGAACGTGCTTGAAAATGACAGTTTGTGTATAACAGCACTGCATTAAAACGCATGGCATTCAAATGAAACCTCTCCTGATAAGCTGTGTTTCCTTACTGACGAAAGCCTCTCTCGGCTAATAACAAGCTAAAGCTGGATAGCTCAGTCATAACTTCTCCAAAGAACGGATGCTTTTCGACTGGCTAATAATAGTCACAAAGCCAAAGCCTGCTATATGCTTACCGATATTATTTGAGAATGTCTGAGACAAGCCACACCTTTGTTATGCCCTAAATTTTCCTTCCAGCAACATTTCGGACGCTTGGTTTTAACAATGGCGACCGCGTCCCTTAAAAACTTGAGCGACTAACCGAACACTTTTTCAAATGCAGAGCGCAGAAACCGGAAGCGGCCGTAAACCAATCAGAATTTTATTTTTTTTTGAACCAATCAGAACTCGCACAAATACTGGCGCCTGTTTTACGTCATGCGTCCATATTAATGTGATTTGTGGCTTTTCTGATTACATTTGTCAGGTTTACGCTACACAAACGTACATATACGTACGTTTTAAAAACAACAAGAACAACATGAACAGAAAAGCAAAGGAAGCTAATACAAATTTCGCTCTGTCTGCCCGGAGACCTGCTCGCGCTTGCGCAGTGTGCAGGAAGTCGCGTCGAGCGTAGATCTCCAAACCATTCCCCTCTACTGCTGGAGTGTCCGCTCGCAGTGAGTGTGGATTATCCACATGACGTCGTATCAGCGGTGAGGTGAAGCTCCCCCGCCCCGGCAGTGCAGAGGCTCAGGCAGATCCCTACAGCCAAAATGGCGCAATGTTTACGTCTGTGCATAAGCGTTTGTTATACTTAGTGACTCTCATGGGGAGTTTTTACTGGAAAAGTATTTGACTCAACGTTTTAATCGCTTTCACAGCAGCACCGATCCGGAAGAAGCCGTTAATGACGATTTAAGGCACGTATGTTATTAGCAGATTAACTACTGTTTAAGAAATAGCTGGCTGTTAGGCCTGATGTTAGCTAGCCGCTTGTTTTAGTTGACTGTACGTTCACTTATCCTTTAACAAAAGTAAACAGCTACGGCTAAAAGTTAGAGCCTCTAAAAATCCTCTTATCCCACACAGTTGTGTATACCCGAAGTTAGTTTCAGCTGCACTAAAATGTTTTCTAGATCTAAATGGCAGGCTTCTGTTCAGCAGATCTGTTGCGAGAAACTTCACCAGCAGGAAGCATGCAAGCTGAGGCCACAGACACCTCACTGAAAGAGGGCATAGAGGTTCTGAACATGAAAGACTCAGAGGAAGCTGCTGAGGGCAAAGAGGACGAGGACAGCACGAAGCAACCGGATACGGAGATGGCAGAGGAGGACGACGCAACAGCCAAGGAGGATACAGGTACAGTACACGCGTAAAGATACATGCATGGGCAGGTGTAGTGAAAGGACGCAGAGTAGACAGGAAGTTTCATTATCAGGGTAAAAGTCTTCAGTGTGGACAAGCATGTCCTGTACAGGTAACTAGTGTGAGTCTGAAGTATCAGCAAGGACAAATATCCGCCCATTTTCTTAAATGCTTATTCACCCAGGGTCTGGTGTGGGTGTGGTGCTGGAGTTGGCATTAGTGTGGTAAACCCTGCGCCAGTTCTTTGTATGTAAGTTAAAAAGAAAAAGCAAACAGACTGCTGGGACTAGATATAAGCTGATGTTTCTGTTTTAACTGTAATATTTGCTTATATTGCTATATAGACTGCAGTCAACTGGATTTATGATGGGGGATGTATATTTAAATGTATATTTAAAATACAGAAATCAAGTATCTTTATGACCCTGCGTCATTATACCTAGATTATCCAATCTAGAGCACTTAACAAAAAAACCTAGTCATCCAAACTGTTTTTCAGGGTTAAAAGACAGCAATAAAATGCAAAAACCATCTATTAAAGAAAACAAAAATCACTACAAAATATTAATATTAGAATCAATCCAATTGTGAACTTTAAGAAAGTTGGAGGTCTTTTAATTTAAAATATATATATATATATAAGTTAAAAAATGGTTTCTATGAAACTATTCAGTAAAGCCACTATTGCTCAGTAACTGATCCAGCCTTCATTAGAAAAGTCTGTGTTGTTCTGTGCCCTGATGTACTTGATCACTTGAAGTCTTTTGGCTTTTGTATCACTTGCTGCAGAGAATATATTACACACGAGAGAAATGTTAGCTGCTGCTATCAATAAATGTCACCACTGATTTTCAAATAGTTTTGCTATTTGCACCCCGATGCCCATCAGTGGGTGTGATGTTGATGTTTTGTTGACATATCAGTCCGTCCCTACGTAGAGCTTGTCACAGAGAAGTCAAAGCAGTGTGTCTGAAAGATGTTTAAATTGGACCTATTATGTGTATTGCTTTCTGTCATACATACAGTACTTTTTGCAGTGCTGATTGCTCCTATTAAACATGGCTAAACCTTCACATATTGAGGTCAGTGTATGTACAAGTAATCCCCTTCAAAAGTCCAGCCTACAATCTACACATGGATCTGTCAGTGGAAGCCTGTATTCCTTATGTGGTTGCCTCACACATCAGCAACACGGACCTGCAGTTCAGACCCTCTGAGGGGCAGCCAATCAGAACAAAAGCATGTAGCTCTAAATTGAAGGCGGGGAGCTACATCAAAGCCCAGTATAGGGTTAATCCACAATAAAATGTCGCTTCATTATTGTTTTTAAAAGAGATTTTAAACTGACTGTTTACGTTTTTTTTCTCAGATGTGAACACAGATGCAGTGGGAGGAGAGGCGCAGCAGGATGAATCTCAGGCAGACGCAGGGGTGGAGGCTGAAGATGGAAAACAGAAAGCCGAAGAGGCGGACGGTGACTGGGAGCTTCCGTACAGCGACGAGGAAATGGAGGACCCCAAAAACTGGATGCCTCCTCCCGCAGAGATCAAAAGACTCTATGAGCTCCTCGCTAAAGGAGATATGCTGGAATTGAACTTTGTGCCCCTTCCTAGAAGGCCCCCCACGCCTGAACAGACCTCTTCGCCCGAAAGAGACGAAGAGGAGGAGGCAGCCAAGGAACGGGAGAGGCAGGAGAGGGAACGCAAGTCAGTGTTGCTTTTCTTTTTGGTCATTTCAGGATTAAGGAGTTTGGTTCGAGTGCTTTTGGTTGGTCATGTTTCGTTTTGTTTTTTCAGGCCTCCAACTCCAACTGAGTTTGACTTTGATGAGGAGCAAATGCAAACCACTCCAAAAAATGCCTTCCTAAGCCGGCGCAGGACTCCTGGTATGTCACAATCAATTATTTGTGTTGTCTCTTTATAATCTGGACTTTTTTGTCTTTTATTTAATAATGATTTTTGCCTGTTGTCTCCCAGGATCTTCTGCCCGCTCCTCTGTTAAAAGGGAAGCTCGGCTGGACAAAGTATTGTCAGACATGAAGCGCCACCGCAAGATTGAGGAGCACATCATGCGCACAGGAAGAGATCTCTTCAAGAGTGACAAGAAGCTGGAGGAAGCCCTTTCTCCAAACAGCCAGAGGGAGCGGGAGAAGGAGAGGGAACGGGACAGCAACCCCAACACCATCTTCTCACCACGACAGAGGAGATACTGATGGTTTCTTTTGAGACAAGGACTTGCCCAAAGGCATCTAAAGCCAAGCATTTCCCCGAGGCTTTCTAAAAAACTTGAATTTTTTTTAATGTAACAAGTTTTGTATGTTTTATGTGTTTTGTATGATGGCAATAAAAATTTTAACCCTGGAGGACGTCCCTCACCTGTTGTACTCTGAGCGTACTGACAGTTTATTTCAATCTGTGGCTAAATGAATATGATGATATCGTTATGATCCTAAATTATATAATAAAGCTACTTTTGTCTGCTCCCTTGTCACAGGTGGTGGCCACAGTGGGTAGCTCTGCTTTGATTTGAGTTTTATGCAGGGTATAATATAATGTACCTGAAAACACTATTTAATGAGGATTGCGTTTCAAAGTAATTTAACTGATGGAGTCACTTTGATCTTATGAAACTTGTGTTTTTGGCCGTAATGCAAGAATTCATATACTAAATGAAACAACTGGTGACAAAGGTATTTCTCCCATATTGGTTTCTCTTCACTGGCTTCCTTTTTAAATCCAGAATCAAATTTTAAATAATTCTCCTCACATACAAGCTCTTAAATAATCAGGCCCTTTAAAGACCT
>NW_005187641.1:402852-412798 GCF_000239375.1 Pundamilia nyererei | reverse complement strand
TTTCCCTCCCCTCACCCTCAACCAGTTGTGGTGGATGGCTGCCCCTCCCGAGCCTTGTTGTGCCTGAGGTTTCTTCCTGTTTGATGGGAGTTTTTCCTTCCCACTGTCCCCAAGTGCTTAAAAGGGGGGTCCTATTATTGTAGGGTCTTTACCCTACAATGTAAAGCACCTTAAGGTGATTGTTGTTGTGATTTGGCGCTAACAATAAATATGAGGTGCTAACTCTGCAGGCTAATGTTGTAAGTACAAAGAAATTTAAAGCATTTCATTTCAATTAAAATATGACTGAAGTGCCGATTTTTAGCTTTAATTTTGAGGCTCTACAAATATTCTGCTTTGACAAAAGTAATTGAACAAACTAATATAACTTTAAACTTAAGGACTATTTTTAGTACTTGATGAAAATTGTTTGCAGTCAATGAAGTCCTGAAGTCTACAACTCATGGACATCACCGAATGCTGCGTGTCCTCCCTCTAAGTCCTCTGCTGCAGCCACCTTCAGTTGCTTGCTTGCTTGTCTCTTTGTCATCAGTTTTGTCTTACCAAACTCCAAAGCATGCTCTTTTGCATTGAAATCAAACTCTTGGGTTGCTTTTGCAGTTTGCTTTGGGTCATTATTCATTAGCACCTATCAATTATGGAGTATTTAGCTGAATCTGAGCAGAGCACAGTGCTGCACACTTCACAAATCATCCTTCTACTCCTATCAGCAGTCACACCATCAACACCAGAGACCAGGTTCAATTAGCAGACATGCTAAGCTGTTCCTTATCTTCTTCATACTTTTCTCTTCCCATATTTTAGTGCACATTCATTTTTGGAGCTCACATTGCCAGTTCCACTGAACAGTCTCCAATTTCAATTTCAGCACTTGGTATCAGCTCCACATCTCTTGCTTGAAACATTTGTCATGAAATAACATGAGAACACGCCTCATCTGCACATCAAAACTATGTCTGAGACTCTGAAAATGAGGACGTTTGTAGAAAAATGGTTGCAATTCCAAACCCTTTAATGCGAAATATTTGCATTAAAGCTGCAAGTCTGCACTTCAATTACATCTGGACTGTTTGATTTAAACTACTATACGACTAATATTATAGATATTAGGGCGTAGAATTTAAAGAAAAATGCATAAATCTGCTTCATGTGGTCTCATTAATAATTTGATACCTCTGTATATTTGAGAAAATAAGACATTTGATTACAACAGTTTTGTTTTTTTTCCAAGGGTAGCTGCACAGGCAGAGACTACCCTCACTGACCCTCACTAACCTCTGATGCAAACCCAGTCATTTTGTTTTATAAACAGGCCCCAAATATGAAAGAAACGTCTCAGTTCAGAAAACAGCTTCAAGGGTTACTCCGAGTAGGCCTTCAGGGGGTAAAGAAAGCTGTAAGTACAGAGCTGCAGTGGTGACAATGAATAAACTTTTCAAAATCACACAACTTCACTGATTGTGGCACCCTCTACTGGCTCATTCCTACCTAGTGATGGAGCTACACAATCAGTCTGATTTTAAAAAGTACTAAAAGCTTAAAAAAAAAAAAAAAGAGTCGAGACAGGTTCAGGACAGAGAAGTATATTTTAGCTAAGATTGAGTAACAATACAGCCTTCACATAAGGCTCAGAAGCATAGAGTATAATATGTATGCATAAATATGCATTCAAAACCACAAACCAAATAAATAAATAAATAATAAATACTTACAAATAAATAACAAGCATTTCGTGGAATATACAGTACATCAGTTGAAATGTTTTGAGTATTGTCAAGAAGCAGTACCTTATGAAGTCATGGAACAGGGGAATGGATATTCTGTGTTCAACATGCCCATGGCTCTCCAGATGCTTTGGCACACACTTCCCTGTCTTTGATGGTTTTTAAGCTGTCTGAGTTTTTTGTTTTTTCCTGTTTTGTTTCCTTGACCCATTTCCAGAAAAGTGTAGCTACTTAAAACAAACATGAAATCATACAAAACAAGCTTGTTTGTTCGAAGAAGGTTCATAGAACCAGTGGCTCAAATGATTGGAACATTTCATACAGGGCTGAAAGGCTTAACTCACAGACTTAACAGCAAAAAAAAAAGTAACAAATGTGCTTCCTTGTCTTTGTTGTTCCCCTTCAAACTTTGACATTACGAGACCCCCTAACAGAGCTAGAAACACTCAAACATCACAGATCCCTTTGTGAAATATTCCTGCAAAGTAATTGGTGCTGTTGTACAACACCAAACAATTAAAAGTAACCATCTTATATGTAAAAATAATAATAATAATAATAATAATAATAATAGTGATGAAAAGGAATCTACACAATCTTTATCTACACTGAAACGAGGACCACTGTGGAAATATCTGAGGGTAGTTTGCGTTCACTAAGCTGTAAGACTGTGAAATCTTTCCGTCTTAACGTCGAACTGTCAAAAATGTCGGATGCAGAAGTCGGACAAAGCCTAAGAAAATAAATAAACACTGACCTAATACTGACATGGAATGACTTTTTCTTCTTTTTTTAAAACATCTGCTATGTACAACCATCACATTTTTCTGTCCGAGGGAAAGCCTCTTCCTTCTTTCTTGAGAGTAAAAAATAATAATATTTTAAAAAACTAAAACATAAAGAAACAGCAAAGAATCAGGGGGAGGGGAGCAGGAGGGAGGGATAAGGCAGCAGAATACAGTCGTATGAGATTATCTCCGTTCTAAAGATGAGTCAGTCTGCAGGTCGGTTACATTTTTGTTAGAGTGACAGTGACTACATAGAGGATACAGATAATAAACACTAACAAGTCAAAATACTGTTTAGCTGGGATTTTTTTTTCTTTTTTGAAGGTCTTCTTCATTACTAAACTGAATTAGGCCTTCCATCTACAGCGAACATACTAACATACAATATAATACATTCCTATTTTCCTGCTCTTCCAGGAGGCAGAGAGGACTGAATTTGATCTACGTGAGGGGAAACGGCCACCTATGCTTGCTGTACATCCAGGCAACTTCCTCTCTAGTCAGTGCATGTTCCTGTCTGTCACAGTGCCCGAAGACCTCTTAAATACTGAGCGTGCCAACACTTCCTTTATGTTTCCTACAAACTAAGAGGCTGAAGTACTTGAAGGCTAGCCGCTGAAGCGTTTAACTGTTTTGCTGGCTACAAGCACTTCAGCACAATCTGAGGCCACCGTCTCAGCTCGTTTCAAGTCTCGCTTTCCTCCTTGCAGCGTTCCTTCCTTTACATACTCATTGGTACATTCGCCTTCTTTCCCTCCCCCGCCCCCAGCCTCCCCTCCACACCGCTCCTCTCAGTGCGTGGCCAGCTCGGGCTCTGTGGGGAGCGTGCTGTAGCCGTTGGCGGGCTGGGGCAGAGCGTTGCCATCCCTCTGGAGCTCCTTAGCGGCGGCGGCGGTCGGGTGCGGCCTCTGCGAGCGGGAGGTGCCCGTGAACAGTCGCAGGGCGCCTCTGCAAATGAGGGAGAACCAGTAGAGCTGGGGCGCCATAAGCAGAGCAGCGCCGAGGTTACAGTGCCAGGGCACCGTCAGCGGAACCATGTGGAAGGGAATGGATGCGTACCTGGACCCAAAACGGGGAGGAGACAAAAAAAATTGCAGGGTTGTAAAACGTGCGCTCACAAACCTTTCTAGTGGCTGTGCAAGTCACTGACCCGAGTTCAGCCAGACAGCAGAACAGAGACGGAAAGAAAGACATACCTTCCGTAGACGTAGTAGAGGTAAGGGAAGAGTAGGACTCGACAGATGAAAAAAGTGATCAGCATAAGAGCCCCATTCACTTTGTGCAGGAGAGTGTGCTGCTGTTTGTACTGAGAGCGGGAATAAAAAGAGAGAGGGAGAAAGAAAAGCAAGCGGTACAGTTTGGTGAAAGCCACCGATGTTAATCTTTGACTGTAATACTGTTAATTCTAATATTGTTATATTTGTTAATGCTATCTAAACAAGACGAGGTGGAAAGCACAGTGTAATGCTCCTGGCTGGACACTGGTTGGTTCCTACAGGAAAGGTGGGAGGGCAGGGAGATGCTGCAGCAGCCCTTTTTTACACCCTCATTAGCTTAAAGCTTTATCTTGAACCTGTTTTCGTGAGATAACACAGAGCACAAACACACATCTGCCTAAGAGGTTTTTCCTCGTGCCCATTCACTAATCTCACATGCTAGAATTACATGGCATCCCACCAATAAGAACCCTTTTGTATTACATAGGTTTTTTTTTTTTATTTATTTCTTTAAGCAGGGAGGTCTAAGGACACAGCTTTTGCTGTTTATCAAACTGCCATGTGCACTGTGAATGGGAGAGCCAGGGTGCTAAGTGATAAAGGGTAGAAGGACATGCAGATAGTGTATCTGCTGAACATCCAGTGTAAATCTAGGGGCTATGTTCAGAGACAAACAGCTGTGGGAGCCTCACTTTGGAGTACAAGCAGACACTGAAACACACAGACCTAAAAACAAATACAGGGGGGACGTGCAACTCCAGCAGCGGACTGTGTTACCAATTAAAGACTGATGTTTCTGACAGAGCTGTTCATGTAAGACGCAGCTGACAGGAGCCGCTGGGCATGAACAAGCTGCATGCTGGGAATGGCTGGAAATATACTCTCCGATGAATTAAAAAAGGGAGAAGGGAAAAAAAAAAAAAAAACAGTAGAGAGTGCAGGAGAACTTTAGTGTGACACATGCACATGCAAAAAAAATTAAAATAAAAATGCACTTCAGTCTTCCTACAGGCTGAACTCAGATGCTTACCTGGATGAGTATTTTTCCTAAGCAGACAGACGGAGTGCTGAGCTCAGCCATGAACATTATGCCCTGGAAATAATCGCCCTTTCCTTGTCGCCAAAACTAGGGAGAGAGGGAAAAGAAGGCTGATTATTTGTCTAGACCGCTTTGTTCCTTTGTGGACTTGTTAGTACATCTGCAATAAAAATACCCCTTCTCTGGAAGTGAACGTTTAGCTAGTCAACTGAAATAGTTTGAAGACTTAATCGCTACTCTGTCAGACAAATGTGGACGGCTTTTTAATGCCTCTAGAAGCTGAACAGTGAACACGCTGCAGAACAGTGAATAACTTTAAATCTATTAAAACAAGGGCATAGTTTTAAAACCTGGAAAAAACTTACTGCTTAGTTTAGTTTGTTTATAAATGAGAGAAGAAGAATCAGAGAATTATCAGGTTCTTATTTGGCACTGGGCTATTTTTCCTTGACTTAACAGTACATTAAATACAATATACACCATATAAATTGCTTTATGAGACAATCATTATTAAATTGGACTTTTATATCCTTTTTGTGCTACACAGTAAGTTTTGCTTTGGGAATAAAACGTGAAACACTTCTGCCACAAGTACACTGCACCTTTTCACAAGACTAAAATACCTGAGTGTGGGTAGATAATTCACTGCTATACTTTTCTTGCTTTGCTCAGATCCGTGCTCAACAGAAAGAGCAATGTATGACAGTTACCACAGAGACGGGGAAGCAGACGGTGACCATGACAACATGGTGCAGCACCATGAGGAACTCGCGACGCAAGTAGCTGGTCAGCGCCGAGCTCATGTGCTGGGGTGCCGCTGAGGCCTCCTCGTGCCCTTTGACCCGGAGCTTGTACCAGTAGCACATGAACATGGCGTAGATGTCGTACACAAAGTAGGGAACGGCGAACATGATGTAACTGCTCGTGAGCCAGTGCCTGGAAGCATAACAGGAGGGGGACAGCTTCACTAACAGTCAGAACACAACTTCATTAATACTGCGCTTGCCTGCCAAGTTGGAGCTAAGTACAATTAGCTATATAAACTATGACAACCCTTAATAAAACAAAGCTTGCCCCCTCTGCAATGAAAAAACTAACTGGAAAAACCCACCTAAAACATACAGATGAGAACAAAATTATTAGGCCCTCCCCCCTGTGACATTTAAAGTTTTTGTCAAAATTTTCGGCAAGGATTTGAGCTGTCACTTGAAAAAAGTATTATGTCAAAAACAAAAGAAAAACAAATGCTGATTCTCACAAAGCATGAGATGGATTGTAGTGTCAAAGAAGACAACCACTGGAACCCTGCACTGTGCGGTTCATATCAAGAAAAACTACATTTCTGCAGAAGAGAATCGTTCAAGCCAGATTGAAGTATGTTAATGATGACCTGGCACATCTTTGGCTCAGATGAGACAAAACTAGAGCTCTTTGGCCAGAGAAATGCTGCTTTTGTTCAGAGAAAGAAGGGAGGGGCATTCACCCCAAAGAACACAATCCATACATTGAAAAGTGGTGGAGGGAGTATTATGTTGTGGGGCTCCTTCTGTGCATCTGGAACTGAGGATGTCCTTGAGGTGGAAGGAATCATAAAGGCGATATTTGATATCTGATGAATGATATGGGAAGATTTTGAAATAAAACTTCAAGCATTCAACAGTAAAACTAGGTCTGGGTCGTCCCTTTGTCGTCCAACATGACAACAACCAAAAACATATATCGCCCCGGTAAAGAACTAAGTGACCGCTGCTGACTGGCTTGCACAGAGCCATTACTTTAATCCCACTAAAGATCTGTAGGGCAAACTGAACACCAAGGTCCATGCTATAAGACCTTGCATCTGGAGGGGCTTGAGAGTTTCGCCAAAGAACAACTGCCTGGGATTTACACGAGACATGTGCAAGAAGAAACAACGGCACGCTGTTATCCAGCAAAAAGGATACAGTATTGGCTTTTAGCAACAAAGTGAAAAGTGAAATCATTTAAGCATCCAAAGTAAAACTAGGATGTTTGGAAAAGCTGTGTTAAAAATTCCTTGTCCTGTTTGAGAACACTTGGAAAACACTTAAAAAAAATTTTTTTTAAAGGGCATTTCAATAGAGGGATTAATAACTCTGTCCCTCATCTGTATGTAGAACATGAAAACCAGAGAGCCTATACATAGTCCAGACACAGACCTGGAAATGACCAATCATGATATCAAAGCCTGATCAAATGTGACAGAATATATTCCAGAAATGTATTCATAGACTTACTGGTCCTCAATGATGTCTTCACAGGAAGAGGCAATGATGTAGCCTGCTGAGGAAGCCATGACTGCCTGAATTGAGGACACCAACCTGAAATGACAAGCATTCACTGTCTAGTTAACACATGTTAAAAATGTGCAAAATAACACAGCTCAAAGTACCTGTAAAAACATAATAGCTTCCACATTAATCTGACACACTTGTTACGCAAAAAAATAAATAAAAAAAATAAGAGGTTTAGTCTAAAACAACCTTGATCGCACTGCAGTAAAAGCACCACTTTGCTATAATTTTAGAGGGCATGCTGTTGGCATAAAAGGTAAACAGAGTGAGGGTCGAGTTTCTAGATGGCATTTCTACATCTACTGCAAATAAGACAACACAGCAATTCAAAAGCATTTCAGAGGGGCTAACCTAGCTGATACAATCACTGCGTCCCCTTCGCTCCATCTCAGTCCTGGAATGGTCTTCAGGCATTGTTTGGACAGCAGGAAAAGGCCTGGAAAGAAAATAGAGCCAGCAGCTAGGATGGCCAGCATGTTCCCTGGCGATCTGTCGTTGAGGCAAAAAGTTCAGCAGGCAATCTGGTCCTTGAGATCCGTCGCTCTTTCACCTCTCTGAAAAACACGAGACATGACAGAGTGAATGAGGGCTCATACTGAGCGCACTATAATTCCCTGGTGTAAGCATGTCGCAAATACTATTCTAGACTACCATTGGTGGGAATAGATTTTTCTACTGAAAGGCCAAAGAAGAGCTAAGATTCAGGTAAGGGAAGGGTGCACTGCACTGAATGCTGAGAGACTACACGGGGATAGGATGTCAGTGAGCAGACGCCTTTGTGCAACATGCCGTTTTACCTATATGCATTTATATGCATATATATATACACCTATACATATAAAAGCATGTGGTTTTACTATGCGGTTTTTACAGTTTGCACATAGTCGAGGAGCTGACTCATTAAAAGTTGAAGTCCATTAGCAAAATACGCATTGCGCTATTTTTAAAATCCCAAACGTCGAAAATATTGACATTGCATGTAATGCTACTGCTGCTCAAAGCTTCTGGCAGCACTGCTAGCCGAGGTTAACCTGTCTGGATAACCAGATACAGGTTACGCTTTTGATTCACATACAAATAAGCTATGCTGACAACATTGGCGACCCAGCCTAGTCTAGTCAGTTAACCTTTAATTTTTAAATTGGCCCAAGCTCTGACGGGATGCAGACTCAAGGAGCCCACGTGTCAAATTTACTTGTTCCTGAGCAAACGCTAACTTACGTTTTCTCTTCAAATTTAACAGCTAGTTAAGCTAACTAGCGGCAGAGTGGCAAGGCGAGTTAGCGGGATTTGCCGTTTTCTTCTCCCAAGTCCTAATAAGATAAAAACTGGGTCAGCCAGTATGCATGTATGCTCAGTGTACAAAACGATATAGCCAACATTATATGCCATCCCGCGGCAGGCAACAGCAACTGTCTGCACCCCTCAACCGCCCGCTAACAATGAGTACAAACGCTAGCTAGCGCTAGCTGTGGTACTTTAGTCACCACTGGCTTGGCAACCGACACCATCCATCAATCCACAACAACAGTTAGAGAGATACTAGCACCTCCACATAAATACTAATCGTCAACTGTGTCCCCGTCTGTGTTTTCTCGCTAATTCATGGGCAAGACACGGTGGCGTTAAACTGTTTCGTTAGCTTGTTATTTGTTTGTAGCAGTAGCAGCGCAGCTAACAGACCCCGTTAAGCGCTAACCGTGGCTAGCGGATTGGAGTTTACACATGTCTAGAATAGAGGAAGAAATTGTTATGCAACATTTACACGGCGACTCTGCAGAGTCCAGTCAGCGGCCAGTCGAAAGTCGTGTCCTGTTGAAAGCGTTTAGAGGTATCCCGGGGGTCTCCGCCTCGATGATCCGCATGTTTATGTGACCACTTCAATGTTGAAGGGTAGCAGCAGCGAGCTAGCGCTAGCGTGCCTCAACTTAGATCAAAATCTGTATGAGGGCAGCTCACCGAGGGCATCGGTGGGAAGCATGCGACAGAAATAGCAGTATCTAATTAAACAGATGACAAAAGACAATGGCGCAGTCGGGTACAGGTGTCAGAGTGACTGTAGCTGGTCCAGTCGCTATGTCATCTCCTCTGTCTCGCCACAGCAGAGCAGAGATGCCGCTGCCTCCTCTCCTCTCTCAGCCTCCCAGATGCAACGTTGACTCAACACTGTTGGACTGCTGCGCCAGCTACTTTCCTACAGGTCCGGGCGGCAGCATCTCATGTCATGACGAGAAATTTGCACCAGTCACAGCACCGCATTTTGCAAATTGTTGTTTTCTGTGCACTGAAACGCTGAATGGATCCCACGTAGGGAAGCAATCTATTTCAGCTCGATTTTTAGTTTGCAAATATTAACTCTGCTTCTTTCAAAATCACAGACGTTTTAATCTGTTTATATAGAACACTGAAAATGTGCACAAAGAATAAAGCCCCATTCTCTGTGGTACAGGCTACATCTTTGAACCGTAGAGTCATTGTTTATAAGTGAACAGCAACAGCCAATAAATGTATCTCTTATCAGCCCTCAGCTGCACATAATCAGACATGCCTAGTGTCTTTACAGGGTCACGGCCCTGCCTGGCAGACCTTGCCAGGGAAGCTTGCAGATAACGGGACAATTAATGCTACTTTGTTCAGGCTTGGCAGTGATATCCATGTCTAACACTACTCAGTTGGTGCTGGGTAGCAAATGTGTATATGTATGTGCAACACATGCACATGCCAGCTGTCGGTGTAAAACGCAAACATAAGCCAAGGTGAAATTCAAAAGCAATCTGCCATGAAGGTTATAAACATGAGTGACCTTCCTAACTAGGCTCGTGAAATTACTCTTTATATTTTGTGGTTTATTACAGATTTGTAAAGA
>NW_005187641.1:356858-402701 GCF_000239375.1 Pundamilia nyererei | reverse complement strand
ATATATAGATATATATATCAGAGTTTGAAGGAGTCATTATTCAGTTATGGTCAGATGTTTACTTATACTCATTATGGGCATAAATGTTATGGCAACTATGTGATTTTAATGATTTCTTCGAACTGTTTCTTTTCCAGGATGGAATGATTGTACAAAGTCTTTAATGACTTTTAAAAACAAGAATTGGGTTTACACATTTACATGTATTTGGGACTTTCTCTTACCCACATTGGGTGAGAAGTATATATACAGCGTCTAATATATATACAGTACATATACTCACCTAAATCTTCAGTGTCTTTTAACTTAACAAGGCCAAGGCCAATGAACTTCATATTACTGACTATGATAGACTACAACTGCCAGTTTCTCTTTGCCAGCATAAAAAGAATTTGTTTGACAGAACTTATTGGATCAATCAACACAGAGAACAATGGGAAATTCTAACGAACTCAGTGAAGATCTAAGAAAGAGAAGTGTAGATTTACACAAGTTGAGGATTTCTCCTATAGCCATTTCTAAACAACTGCAGATTCCAAGATCATCAGTTCAAACAATTAAGTATAAGATATCCAGATGTGTCACCACTTTGCCAAGGTCTGGAAGATGACACTAACTATCACCCTCAGATGAGAAGAAACTGGTTAGGATGTTCAGGAACAACCCAGGAACCACCAAAGCTCAATCGTGCCATGAACTGGAAACTGCTACAACACCAGCATCACCGTCCAAAATGAAGTAAGTTTTACATCGCTATAGAGTGAGAGGGTGCTGACCAAGGATGAAGCCCCCTTCCAAAAGTGACACCTATAAGCTCAACTGAAATTTGCAGCTGCCCACATGGACAAGCCAAATGGTCAGACGAGACAAAGATTGAGCTATTTAGCCACAATGACAAGAGTTATGTTTGGAGAAGTAAAGCTGAGGCTTTCAAAACAGAAAACACGGTACCACCGTCAATCATGGTGGAGGTAGCATCATGCTCCTGGGGCTGTTTTGCTGCTAGTGGTATTGGATCAAATAATGAAGGCAGTGGACTATCTTCAAATTTTTCAACTTTACCTCAGATCAACAGCTATATGGTTGGAACGTGGACACAGTTGGGTGTTCCAACAGGACAATGATGCCAAACACATCAACACTGGTTTATGAAAGGATAAAGCAGGCTAACATTAGGCTTCTGAAGTGGCCTTGCTTAAGGATATGTAAAATGGGGGTGCAAGTATACTTTTGACCCTTTGTCTATGAGACAAAATCCAAACTATAGTCAAACTTATGGACCCAATTCTTGTTCTTTAAAGTTATCAAAGAACAGCTACTAATAACATGCAGTGTAAAATGAGTTCTGTTTGTTACTAGTTGATCATATTTTAGTCCACACCCAAGGACATTAACAGTCTTCCTGAACTCTCAACGGCATCCGCTCTTGTAGAAACATGAAATATTTTTTTCTCAGTTAAACTGCAAACATGTAGCTGCATGTCTGAGTAGTAAAATTTGCTTGGGGCCATTTCAGCTACTGGTGTCTGAGTTCTTGTTAAAATTGATGGAATAATGAACAGAGAAAAGTACCATCAGATTTTTATCCACCATGCAATACCATTGAGAAAGCATCTGATTGGCAACAGCTTAATTCTTCTGCCAATACAGTGTTAGAAAACCACACAATGGAACAGTATCAGTCATGGATTGGTCTCCCCAGAGTTCAGACCTCGGTATACTGAATCAGTGTGGGATCATCTTGACAGAGAACAGAACAAAAGCCAACAAACATCCAAAGAAGAGCTTTGAATGTCCTCTAAGAAGCCCGGAGAACTATTCTTAAAGACTACTTAAAGAAATGTCAAGAAAATAATGATACTACTACTACTAAGGGTTGGCTCAAGACTTTTTCATAATGCTGTATGTATAGTACAGTCATCTATACAGTCTGACTATACTAATAAGTACAGCCATACATTTCAAGTTCAAGGGAACTTAATTAATGGTTTAGCTAAATCAAATGACACACAAGGGGGGAAAATGGCTGCAATAACATTAACTAATCCAAAAAATTAAACAAACTTGAATCATTTGGTTTCACCCAATTAGGCTGTCAGCTATTCTTCAGCTCTCCCAGCCCTTTGCCACACCTTTTGCTAGCCAGGAAGGGGAAGCCAAACCCCAGGTAACTCAAGCAAAGACAGATGTATTAATATAACATAAAACAGAACTTTGACCTTGCGGTGTTAATATGTGTGCATGCCATACAAACATTGGAAGGTGAAATGAAAAAATAAATACATTTAATAAAGAAACAATATTGGACAATAAATAGAATATATTTAAAGTAGTGACTGCAAAGTAAACTAAAGTGAATCAACTGGCGGTGAGGTGTGGACCTTACCATGTGTGGCTTGCCGTCACAGGTGCACATCAGTAATATGAATATCCCGTTCCTCCACGGATAGCTGGTTTAAATCCTATCTCTCAGAAAGGTCCTTTTCTGTCACCATGGGTACCTACTCCTCCTCCATTGCCCCTGTCACCTCTGGTGTCCCCCAGGGGTCTGTGCTGGGTCCCATGCTGTTCTCTTTATACTTGTTACCCTTGGGCCGAATCTTTGATAAATACAACTTTTCTTTTCACTTCTATGCGGATGACATTCAAATCTATTTTGAACTAGCTGAGGATGTCACGTCGTCATTGCAACACTTCTTTGATTGTATGAATGAAGTTAAAAACTGGCTACTGAGCAATTCTCTCATTTTAAATGATAAGAAGACAGAAATTGTAATCTTTGATACTCCCTTCTCTCGGGCTGAACTAACTGGTATTTTTGGGCCCTATGCTGACTCCCTTTCTGACACTGTGAGGAACCTGGGTGTTGTCTTGGACAGTTCCTTCAAGTTGGACAAACATGTGTCCTCCGTAGTTAAATCGACTTTCAATCAACTACGTCTAATCTCTAAGGCCAAGCCCTACATACCACGTAAGGACCTGGAGAAACTTATCCATGCCTTTGTTACATCAAGGTTAGATTATTGTAATTCCCTTTATACTGGTCTCCATTCTGCCCTTGTTCACAAACTGCAGCTCGTTCAAAATGCGGCTGCGCGTCTCTTAACTGGAACTGGCAGGTTTGAGTCTATTACTCCAGTTCTTTCCGCCCTCCACTGGCTCCCTATTAAATTTCGTATTGATTTTAAAATCTTATTGCTCACTTTTAAGATCATAAATAACGCCGCGCCCAGCTATCTTACGGATCTCTTCAGCTTTTATACCCCTGGGAGAGCGCTTAGATCAGCAGGCCAAATGCTCCTGGTGCGACTTAGATCTCGGCTCAAGACCAGAGGTGACCGCGCATTCGTCGCTGTCGCACCCTACCTCTGGAATAACCTCCCCCTAGCTATTCGGGCGTCTGATACAATTCAATCTTTTAAATCTCGATTAAAAACTTATTTGTTTAGCCTTGCTTTCCCCGCCTCCTAGAGCCCACATTTTTAGTGTACTGGAACTTATCTTTATCATTTTGTTAATGTTTATAATGTTTTAACCTTAAGCCTTTCGGGTTGTGCCTACTATGCCTGGTGTATTATTGGTTAGTTATGTCACCCGCCTGTTAGTATATTTTATTTGTATTTTGTGCTTTATATTTGTATTTATTATTGCTCTTAACTCATTCTGTGAAGCACTTTGGCATACCTGTGGTTTTTTAAATGTGCTATATAAATAAAATTGTATTATTGTCAAAAACATGCTCTACTGGATTGAGATCTGATGACTGAAAATATCCTTCACATCATACACCACCAGCAGCCTGAAGCGTTGATCCACGGCAGGATGGATCCATGTTTTTATCAGTCAACATCTTTCAAATCTTCCATTTACCAGTTTTGGTGAGCCCATGCATATTGTAGCCTCAGTTTCCTGTTCTTAGCTGACAGGAGTGGCCCCTGGTGTGTTTTGTTTTTTCCATCTGCTTCAAGGTTTGCTGTGTTGTACTTTGTAAGAAGTGGTTGTTTGAGTTACTCTTACCTTCCACTCAACTCAAAGCAGTCTGGCTGTTCTCCTCTTACATCAGCAAGGTATTGTCACCCAGAGAACTGCTGCTCACTGGATATTTTCTCTCTTTTCTGAAAACATGCTAAAACTTTTTTTCTTGTCATCAATATTTTCTGATTAATTTTAAGTGAAAAATGTCAAAGAATTTTAAAGCTGGCTTTATCCAGTATCCAAATTGGTGCTGCTGTATGGACTTTTACTAACATTATCCCTTTTTCCCACAGTGAAACCTGACATTTTGGAACATTCCTGATACAAAAGAAATCCCTAATGTATAGCTGCCTGTTGGAATGTTATACAAAAACCTTTTACTCAATTTAGTTGTCGTGTCTTCAATTAAAATCAGCACTAGTATCCTGCATTGTAAATTGCCCAGCTATGAAGAAATAAATGAATGGGTAAAGATTTATGGTCTCAAATGATCAATATGTGCAACTTTAGCATGTAATCAGACAGCACTACACTACTATAATCCTTTTAACTGCCTTCCCTTACTCAACCTTTATACTTTGCAGACCAAATTATGCATCATTTATGTTTAATAGGCTACTTAATGTGTATTTCAATGTGAAATACTAAACTGAAGACTCATTATTAATATTCTTATCAGTGGTGCCATTGTGGTTAGCACTGCCACCTCACAGCAGAAGGTTTTGTTCTCCCTGTGGCTGCTTTGGCTTCTTCTCACAGTCCAAAGACATGCACGTTAGGTTAGTTGGCGGGGGTGTGAATGATTGCCTGTCTCTCTGAGTTAGCCCTGTGATGGAGTAGAGACCTGTCCTGCATGTACCCTGCCATTTACTCAGTATCTACTGAAAGAGGCTCCAGGCCCCACCGGGACCGAGATGGATGGACGATCGTCTTACACGGTCGGAGAAAGGATCAGCCCACAAACCAGTGCCCATTTACTCTTTTTAATTTAAATTGTCCAAATTACAAAATAATAACATGAACTCTACTGCATCTACAAAATAACATAATATTTATGACTGTAGTAAGCATCATTGATTTTTTTTTTTGCTCTAACAACCTTTTAGACATGCATACTGTTGAGAAATATAAAAATATAAATATAAATACATCCCATTAATATTCTTAATGAATCCATGACTAAGATTTGAAATATTTTATCATAAAAGAATTAAAATGCAGTTGAGTACGATAAGGCATTAAGATGTATCACAAGAGCTGTACAGAATCCTAGAGTAGAGGTATTACTTTTTTTTTCTTAATGTAATGGAGAAAAGCTAAAAATTAACTTGTAGTAATTCACTAATTTTCTCAACAGGAAGAACGTATTTCCAAAGGAAAAGAAAAAGGAAGAAAAAAAAAAGGTGAAAAGAACTCTATGAATCTCGAGATAACGTATCAACACAAAACTGAAAACTCGCTCCAGTACGAAACCAGGATTTAGTTTACAGCAAATTCCGACTTATGTCATCAAACTCCAACTTGTGACTTTAGAAGCCCTTTCAACACCACTCAATCACCCACAATATAACTCAAAAAAAAAAAGTCCATTCTTCACATGATTAATGCAAAATGACGTGTTCGAAACATTATGTGCTATACAGAGGGTTAAATGACTAAATCTAATGCATAAGTTTCACTCATTGGACTGGTACATAGAGAAAACAAAAGGACTGTGGCGATACAATCAAATGAATGGCCAACAATGTTAAAAATGTCTGAATGAAATCAACACTTTTATAAATATTATTGTTTACAGCCAACTAACTTACTTAGTGGAACTGCTGAAAAGTTTCTTTTGTCATCACAGCTCCCTAACAATACGCATGACTGAGCTAGCTTGTTTTCATGCAAAAAGGTAGTTCTCAGGTGCAAGATTTCGCCATGTCAGAAGCTGAAGTGTTTGTTAGCAGTTGTTTCTTGCTTTTTCTTTTCTTTTTTTTTTAAATTTCAAAGGCTAGACCCAGAGAGGAAGACTCAGAGCGAGAAAAATCCAAGAAATCTTAAACCCACTTCGATCCTTTACGGAATCCAGCAATAACAAGTTTAAGGTGCTTGACGGTGCTGAACGCAGCTCTCTCGTCATCTCTGTACCTTTATGGAGACAAATGAATAAAGTACATCCCACGAATGCATGCCGTCTTCTGTCCCGATCTACAAACATCCGAATCAAAGAGACTTAAAGAAACGATCATCGCCGCTTCAAATCAAAAGTTAATTCTCTGAAAAAAACCCCAAATGAAATAAAACAAAATACAAGCCAACATGCGAGTCGAGCCGAGACTTCCGCGCACCCATCCACGCGACCTCCCCTCTAAACCGATTCTTCGTTTTATTTTCTGGGAGTTGCTCTCTCCCTGCTACTTTTTTTTCTTTACTTATTTTAAACACAAGCCTTTTGGATTCTTAGTAAGTGAGCTGCAAAATGGAGGTAAGATCAGAGCTGGTGTGAGATATACATACAGTACTTGGTGCGCTTGCAGAGAGCAGCCGACGCCGGGGTCGAGGGAAGAGACAGAGAGGCAGAGAGAGAGGAAAGAGAGAGGAGAGTGATACAGTAGATGCTCACAATACCACAGCTTCATTGGAGTTTTAAACGTACAAGAGCACTCGGAAATATCTGGACAACACATCCACGTTTGTCGTTAGTGTCACTGAACCTCCTGCAGCTACAAATGTCCTTTTGTCTGCCCCCCTCCCCGGCTCCTCCATTTTCTCCTTTTCTCTGGTGCCTCAGCTCTGCAACTCTGAGGTTAAACTGCCCTTGAGCACTGACTGGTGTTAATCTCCCCTCAACTCTTCATCCTAACCTTACCCGTGAGTGGGGATGTGACAAAACTAAAATCGGATCAGCATCTACGAGTAACTCCAACCGTCTCTGACCTTGCCCTCTGCTGAAGGACAGGGGTTATTGCTGATGAGCTCTCTACTGCTAACTTTGGGGTTGCGGTGCTGCAATGCTAGAGCAGTCTGTGACGAGCAGGTCCACCACCGTGTTACCGGTGACGTAGACGGTGGGTGCTGTCACCATGTTGCTAAGGGTGATGGAGCTGCTGGCAGCCACATTAGAGGTGACGGGGTTCTGGGCGGCCTGGTTGTTGGTGTGGGTGCCCATGTGACCCTGGAGCTGGGTGGGCGTCTTGCAGTGGACGCCACACAAGTGACAGACGAGCATGCCGCCAGAGGCGCTGCCGCCAAAGCCCCCCGGGCTGTCCTTCCACTCCTGGCCGTGGTGCTTCTGAGCGTGGACACGAAGGTACGTCAGTGTGGTGAAGCCTGATGGGCGAGAGGGAGAGAGCCGAGAAGCGTTACTTCAGCGAGAGATGATGCAATTGAGATCCAAGCACAAACGAAACAATGCAGCAAGCTCATAAAACGACAAATTAAAAACTCAAGGTTTTATTTTTTTCTCTTTTGCAAGACTCCCCTGACCCAAGCCTGCCAACCACAGTGCTACCATGTTATTATAATACCATATTTAAATATGTAAACGGTCATAAGTGAAAGAACGAGTGTGTAAATGTGATTGGACACTAAATAAATATCAAATACTGATGTTGGAACCTCATGTTAACAGTCTGAAATTTTACAAATACACTTGTCACCGCAAGAATGTCCCGAGTTCGACTCCACCATCTGGCCGGGGCCTTCTGTGTGAAGTTTAGATGGACACTTTTCAGTTACCGTAAGTGTTATGCAACAAGAGTGAACTGGCCACATTGTTAGGTACACCTTGCTAGTACTGGGTTGTACTCCTGGCAAAGATTCAACAAGGTGCTGGAAACATTCCTCTGAGACTTTGTTCTAAGAGATTCAAAGTGTGCCAAGACAATATTTGACGCACCAGTGCACCATCACCACCACTGATATAAGGACTGAGCCATGAGCCATGCTTTTATGGCTCATGGCCATAGGACTGAGCCATGCTTTTATGAAGCTTATTCCAAATTCTGACCCCACCATGTTGCAGGAGAAATCAATACTCTGCTTTACTTCTGCATAACTTGGTTGTAATAAGAAGTTATCTGAGTTACTGTTGCCTTCCTATCAGCTCAACGCAGTCATCCAGAGAACTGCTCATGACCGGATATTTTATAGACTGTTCTTTGTAAACCCCAAAGATGGTTTTGATCCCAGCAGATCAGCAGTTTTTGAAATACTCAGGTCTGGCACTAAAAATCATGCCACGTTCAAAGTCACTGGACTCTTTCTCTGAAACATTCTGGAGGTTTGCTATCGCAGTAAAACTGCTGAACAAACAGCTGTGACTTCAGGCATTTGCAGCACTCAGCCAGGAAATAGTGCAGCACATAAGCGCGTGCTATAGCGGTGATGGTAGATTGATTTTGTTTTCTTCAGGCAGAGCAAGATAAATGATCCTTTTCTCTGTTTTTTCTTCATCTTTCACACAAAGCAAGAACAAAAGAGTAAAAAAGGTTAAGCCAGGTGCACTGTGGTCTTTTTGTTTTTGACATTTTTACTACAGAGTCCACAGTCTCTGTTTCATCCCTAAAGCTATGTCTGCTTTAATGTCCGTGTTTCCTCCCTCAAAATGCAATTTATATTGAATGTAGTGCAATAAAACACCTGTACTTACTGCGGTTACAGAGATGGCATGAGTGGTGCTGCGACTGGTTGTGCACTCTCATGTGATCTGTGATGTAAGCAGCTGACAGGAGCTTCCCACAGATGTGGCAGGGCACCTTCTCTTCGTGGCGAATCATATGTGCACGCAAACGATCCTTAGTAGCGAAACTGGACTCACATGTCTGAAAAAACAAGAAAGCAATATGACAATATGATGGCAAAACTTTTCGCAAACTACAATTTTTAAAGTGAGGTTTTACAATATTATGTTTTGCACGCCACAAAATCTTAGTGACAGCTGGACATATTTGAAAACCCACAAATGTATTCCGCACACTGTTCGTCGCTAACGCACTGTTTCATCCATCAGACTTTCTTTACAGAAGAAATACATTTGTTTAAAGTGTTTAGGTTCTACGGCTATTTTACCTTTTCAGGATCAATATATGTCCAAAACAATGTTCACACTGCTAATGCTGACATAGGAAGCTGTAGCTGTTAGCGCCACTGTACCACAGCTAATTTCTTTGGGGTGCTTTTGACATTTTAAAGATTTCCAGGGCATTTATCAGACAAATACTATGCTTTGCTTTGTGGATAATGGACCTAACAGCCTGTTCAAGAAGCCTAAGCTCCAGTTTTGGTGAGTAAAATTCTTTACTTAGCAGTTATTAGCGGGTATCTGTTTGCTATCTTGCGTTAGCTAGCAACTTAGCACTTTGCCCTCTTATCCAAACATGTTCACTTCAGGCTGTAAACCCCCCCCCCCCCCAGGATGGTGACAGTCATGATGTCAGAATTGAGACTTCAAAGAGGGCTTCAAAAGCCACTGTGATGTCAGCAGCTAACTCCATCTTTTTTATACAGTTAGCGCATGCCCATAGCATATGATTATTTGGTCTGTGTTTGTACTGTTGGTAAGCTAATTTACTTAATCATAATAACAAAAATTAAAAACAGCAGTGGTAAAAGTTATTTTTTATAAATAAATAAACAGATAAATCTATGTATGTTTAAAGGGCCACGTGAACTATGTAATGACTGCTACTACACTCAGCACAGAGACTCTCACCCCTCAATAAGTGCAAAAAAAAAATTGTTATGCAAGATTTTGTTCTGTTGATCATACAATGATACAGTAAAAGAGAATTTCATAACTTCAGTGTCATGATGGCTGCATATTTATATTTATATATATATTTATATTGGACTGTGTGCGCGTGATCCACAGTCTAATAAGTCCGTGTGTATCTGTGTGAAAGAGTTTTATCATTTTTACTGTCACGGTTCGTAATCATATAGTTGATAAACCAATATTTATCAAATTTAAGTTAACGAAAGTTCAAAGATCTGTAGTTCACATCTTTATGTATGACGCATGTAGACGCACATATACATAAACACACAAGTGTGCGATGAGACATGCTGATCTTGCCTGTGTAAATATCCAGCTTCAGTTGTGCTGCATGTAGGCATAATGTTCACAATAATGTTAAATAAATGTTATGCCTACATATCTGATTAAGATACATATGTACTTTATCCACATCAGTTTCCATGGTAATATTCTCATTGTTCATATACTCGTGTCTGTCTGCAATATATAAGCTGAAAATATAAAAGCACTGCAATGTGTAAGAGGAACACTATGCACACAGTGAAGTGACTAAACGTGTCAAGTAAAGTGAAGATAAAACACGAGATAATTGTGACTTACGGGGCATTTGAAGGGTCGTTCTGAGGAGTGCACCTGTCTGACGTGACTATTGAGGTGGTCGGGCCTTGGGAGCAGAGAAAGAACAGAGAAACACGTCAGAGCAGGAAATTCTTCACGTGCCGCAAGTGTGTCGGGAACATTCGTTCTGCTGCATTACCTGGAGAAAGCCTTTCCACAGTGGGGGCAAATGTAGGGTTTCTCCACGCCGCCCTGGTGGGAGCGCACGTGGTGGCTCATGCGGTCCTTCCTCTTGAAGCGCTGCTGGCAGATGGGACAGGAGAACGGCTTCTCGTCTGAGTGGGACAGGCGGTGACGGTTGAGATGGTAGACGTCTCTGAAGGCCTTCCCGCACGTCTCGCAGGCGTGGTTCTTCCTCACGGGGTTGGGGTTGGGGTTCGTGGGCCGCTGAGGCAAAGCAGACAAGATAAGCACACTACAGAGTTCAGACGTTAAGCTTTTCGCCGCTGCACTGTGAAAAGAAATGCGTTCATTGTTGGCTGCCCTGTTTCTTATGTGGAAACCATGCAAGATGCACGCTGAGATTTTGCCAATTAAGTGTGGGTTGTGCAAAGTTTTCACTATTTGTGCAAAACATTTAGCCACTTTCACACTGTTTGTGTTACAGAGAACATGCAGGGGAGCATGGGGGAGGCTTCCAAGCACAGTGTTTCTCAAACTGAGGGACCAGTGCCAAACACTGGGATGGAATTTACTGGTCCCTTAACGGATTTCTGTTCCTGGGCTTTATGGAAAATGTGAGAAACTGGGGAATTTGAATCAAATACAAAGCAGGTGACACACGGGCAGCTGCTCGCGGGGAGAAGACGTCTTAACCATCCCTCCGGTCAGGCAGCTTAAGAAACAACATGCTTGAAGGTTCGGGGTTGACGACAGCCATCTCCACAAGGCCCTGACCCACCTGTACTGCCGCCCCTGTGGCCATGACGACAGCAGCAGGAGGCGGAGCATGAGGGTTAACACTAGCCATTACGTTTGGCATGGCCACCCCTTCACAATCCTGACCACCCAGGGGAGGCTGCTGAACGCCCGCCAGCACACCGGGAGGGGCGAGAGGGGGAGGCGCGGAGAGGTGCAGCAGGGAGAGGGGAACATGGGGCCTCTCCGCCCTCCCTCCGGCCCCCACCGCCATTGCCGACGGGTCCGCCGCCGCCGCCACCACCTGGCTGGCAGCTCTCTCCTTTGCTCCCTCCGCCTGCTCTCTGGCCCTGTCCTTCATGCGTACCCCAGTGTGGACCGACTGGTGCCGCCGCAGGTTGTAGTTGTTCTTGAACTGCTTGTTGCAGATGGCACAGATGTGTTGCACGCGAGCTGGCCGAGACACGGGCTTCACTGGAGCCGAGGGAGGTGTGAGGAAAGACAGATGATGGAAAAAAGAAAGAAAGAAAGAAAGAAGGAAAGATGTTAACTTTTGATGCTTTATATGATCCTTTAAGGCATCCTGCAGGAAAACAGATACATACAGAGTATGTGGCCGGTCAGACACTCTAAACCTCAAAGATATTCTCTTATCGACCACAGATGACACGTATAATCGAAAATATTCACATTTTGGGAGGGTGACTTATTATCCGAGTGACAGATGGGGATGTGGTGGTCAGTGCTCCATATTTCTTATTTTTCTGCTGGCACACAAGTGAAGACGATGTGCTGAAGAGCTTCATGGCTCAGGCTTGGTAGGATTAAAGAAATTTAGTTGCTTTCTATGATAGCAAAAATAAATACACATTATTCATAAACTACACAATCCTGCTCTGATCACCAGTGTATGAGTTGATATTCTTCATGCTGTTGTCATAGCGATGCTGAGATGCTCTACACTGTGTCATTCACCTGTACCTGATAATCCATGAGTGACCTGTACACTTTTTACATTTTTTAGACCACACAAGTGGTTCATTCGCTGCCATTTGCATTTGCACGTTTCAGTACTCGGCTATTTTAAGAGATTCAAATTTTTGTGGCCATCATCTGCCTCGCTGTGTCCGGTCTTTTCACAAACACTTTTTCTGAGCTCCACAGGTGTTTAAGAGTGCAGTGTCCCCTTACCAGGCAGAGGTTCCTCACTGAGAGCAGTGGTGTCCACAGTTGAAGGAGGCTGTGCTATGTGCTCTGTGGGTGGGGTCTGGGGAGAACTCGTATGAACTGGCAAGAGCTCTGATTGGAGGCTCCCCTCCACTTGGTTTTGAGTGGGAGTACTCTGGAGAAGCAAAGGAGAAGGCCATCACCAAATGTAAACACAAGTCACAGCTATATCTTCTCCAAGAGTGCGGCGTAGTAAATGCAAGAAGTGAGGGCTGCAGGACAGCTGTGGACCCACACTGAGAGACAGACAGAGGGAGAGAGAGGGGGAGGCCTGCGCGACAGCACGCGAGCTGTTAAAGTGAAAGCAGAGCAAAGAGGAAAGAGAGAGGCCTACCTGGAAGAGAAAATTGCTCCAAGCAGCATCCATTTTGCGCCACAGCGATGGAGATTAGAAAGTCAGCTCTGGATTGAGATCGAGGAGAGCGGTCTTTGCATCGCTTTCTTCGGGTCGGCCCGCCGCTGATCGGGGCGCAAACAGCCGCCTGTCCGGCAGCAGAAACGCCGGGCTCCCGGGTCCTCTGGAAAAACGCGAAAAAAGCCGTCTGCAAAAATATGTTTCTCTCATTGAGGTAGCCTAGTGCTGACGATTAAAATGCACGCAGCTGTTGACTAACGCACGCTGCGGTACACAGGCAGTGGTGGAGCAGGCCAGGCCAATAACAGCCCGTTTCTCTCTTTGACTTTGGTTTCTAACTTTAATTAATTTAAACAGCAGTCTCACTGAAGCGCAGGATCACACAGTCCAAACTACTTCCAGAAAAAAAGAAGCAAAAAAACAAAAAACCTCGCATCTCACAGTATCACACTTTAGCAATAAACAATAAGCCAACCTGCGTGAAATAAATGCGTATTTTTACGCAAAAGAACAAATATGGGTTATAACACACGTATCTGGCAGCACAGCAGGTCATGCTTTGTTTTTAATTTATGAATCCAAATATTTTTTTTCCGATTTCCCCCCAAATAGGCCAATCGGGTGTTTGTCGAAGCCTCGCTGTTGGATTCAAGCCCTGACCCCGGCGAGCGGCGCTCTCGCCGGGCCGCAGCCTATCGCTCCACCTCGGCCGTTCAGCTGCGAGGATGTCATCTTTCTTTTTTTATCGCCCGCTCTCCCTCCTCCCTCCCTGTCTCTTTCTTCCTTTTCTTTTTTAATTCCTCTTTCTTCTCCCCCTCCTCTCCTTTTCTCGCACCGCTATGTCCCACTTGCTCTTAAAGGGATAGGGTTTCCTCTTTGGACACCCCCCTCTCATTTCCGTCTCTCTCGGCGGAGCCCTGTCCCTTCTCCCGCTTCCTTCCTGGGTTTTCGGCCGACACAAAATCCACTCGTGCGTGGTTTTTTTTCTCCCCGCCTTCCTCCAGCCAGGCCCTTACTGAACAGATCTGCACCGCAGAAAACAGCCGGAGTGACTTTCCATTAACGGAGCGATGACAGACGCATCTTAAAGGGCAGTGCGCACAGATCCTCCCAGTCAGGCTAATGATGTCAGAGATACAGTGGAGGACAAATAGCAGCTCAGGATATGAACACAATGGACGAGAGTAATTGTTTAGTGAAGCATTTGTCTGCTTAGGGGGAAAAATAACAATTAAAAGGATTTGAATATTTGACTTGACTTATTTTTATAAAACGAATATATTATGGATAATTAGAAAAGTTTGCGTCATCATCATAGGGAAATCATTTCATTTTAAACTAAGGAGCCCAGAAAATCACTAGGATCACTGGTAAGTGTAAGAATAAAGGGTCCATCTTCAGTTATGTATAATTAGTGATGTCTAAATGAATAAAATAATATGAGACCCTGAATTTTAAAGAGGGGGACTTTAACTGGGTATACGGAGGACCAAGTATGCCAATGAAAAAAATGCATTAAATTAAAAAACTAACAAAATATTATTACAAATAAATATTTGTAATAATATTATATACATACACACATATGTATGGTCTGTCCAATTTAAAAACAGTGCCATCATTACACTAGAAGGTTTGTTGATCAGCAAAAACCTGAGCTTTTTCTATATAAAGACTAACTGCAGAATGTAAATATTAAAATTGGAAAAATGATACATAGGAATTACATTGAAAACTTGGATTTTATTTAAAAAATAAAAATACATTGATAAATAACATTAAATAAATAAATGGGTAAATTCAAACGCAAATAAAAACATGTCATTTGAAAGACTAACTGATGATACCAATTTAGTTACAGTCATTTAAAAACAAAAGTTAAATTTTGGTCCTCCATATTTTCAGCCCCCTACTGCCTAAAAAATATTTAAAAACACTGACAGATGTTCTTTGCCATATCTTAAAAAACAGAAAATATTCACACTTTAGAAACTGAAACTAAGATCATTTAGGCCCATTTTTCAGATACTTAAAAGTTACGTGAAAACCAAAAATTAAATCAAGACAAGTTAATGTGTTAATATCAATTTATTATCTTTTTTTTAATTACTTTTTTAAAGCACCCCATTTCTTTTCCAGTACATGTGTTAAGACCCTTATTCCTCTCCTTCCTCAAGCTTGGAATTGCTTGACTTGAATATTTAATAAGAATTTCAACACCCTCCCCCCAAAATCTCTGCAAAGCACCGCCGAGCATGTGTTCAATCCTCATTCTCCTTCATCCAGGGCTCGCCACGGGAACCGAGACTCCCCTGCCTCTCACCGAAACCCCTGACAGCCGGTCTAAAAACACAGTCACACTGATGTCCCCACACACAACGGCCGTGTCCAATCCACCAGTCTTAGTTTATATAAGGAGTTTATGCATGCACTGAGATTCCAACCAAGCATAAAGTAGTAGGTTATACAGGGAATTGTCTTGAGCTGGTGTTTCTGAGTCATACAAACAGCAGGGTGATTATCCTTTTTTCCATTTTTTTAAATAAAGTAACAATAATAATAAAAAAAAAAAACAGAAACAAAAAAGTTATTTCTGATCTTCTTCAAGTAAATGTCCGCCCACGAGACCCTCTGTGGGCGTCACACCAAACACTGATGGGTCTTGTTGATCCGTGTGGACGGGCTGCTGCTGTCACTGCTGCTGTGCCGGCACCAGAGGGAGCACCTCCACAGCAGCTCGGTCGAGGCCCGTCCTTTCACTTCCTCCTCATCACACTTTAAAACTTTCTTTTTAAAAAAAAAAACAAAAAACATACTGATTGCATGCTGCACCCTTCAGCAGTCAAATTCTCAACTTTACCCTGAAAACAAATAAAAAAGGAAAACCAGCGTTTACATTCCAGTGGCCAATTTTTTTCCCCTCTATGAGAGTCCAGAAGAGGTCTGTGTTCACGTGAATAGCAGGGTGTTGTTGTAAGAGTGTCTCTGAAATTCAGTCTAAAAATGAAAAAAAAAGAAAGAAGTGGTAATATAACTAGACTTTACCGCTTGACACACATACAAAATAAATCATTAACAATTATCAATAATCCCTTATTAATAATCATTAAGACCTTGAACACACCACACCTGACAACAGTTTTTATCACCTTTTTTTGTGTTTTTTTGTTTCTTTGTTACACAGCCAAAAGTGGGCCCTTTTTGCTTATCGCAAGAAAAAATTTAAAATAAAAAAATAACCGTGAACATGATTACAACAACACTTACATCAGGATTAGTTATGGTAATATTGACACCTATAGAAAATGCAATTGGAGCTGTCACTCTAAATCTTGAAATTCAATAGTCGTTTTTGAATATATCAAAATTACTATCATTATCTTTGTTACTCTATAAAACCAAATGATTGTTTTTTTTTATTGTTTTTTTCTTTAATATTCCCATAAATATGTACAGTAAAGATCCAAAAACAAACCAAATGTGGGACGAGTGATTTTAAATGCCAGTGAAACTCGGGACAGGTACGATACATTTCAAATGTGTTTCGTCATGTTTTTACAAATGTTTTTTTTTCTTTTTTCTTTTTTGCACATCTATCTCATGCAATTGGAGTGACTCCCATAGACACCTATGTTGTTTAGATACTCAATACGTCATGGATGCCAGAAAGCTATGTGTTTTCCCCCCTCTCTCCATATGTATTTGTACATTTCCACATAAAGATTTTTCCTCATCCCATTTTTCCTTTTTCTTTTATCTCTTTTTTGAAGAAGAGTCTCTTAACTTTACAAACATTCCGTGTTATTTGTATTCGGCTTTGAATCACCTCACAGCCGTCAAATTAAAAAAAAAAAAATTCAGATGGCACGACATCCCTTTAAGAACCCCTTAAAGGCATTGGTGACGTTCTGAGCAACTTTTTTACGCGTGTGGTTTTTCTTTTAAATACACAATACAAAAAAAGAGAGAAATTAACAAAAAAAGTAAACGTGTAAAGCAATAAAAAAAATGTTTTTCCAAACTCCAGAAGTCTGGATATTAGAGTAACCCCCCCCTTAATTTTTCTTCTTGCATTCTGCCCATTCGGCGCGTCCAGTTTATGGGCGCTTGCTGGATAATATCTGGACTACTACGAACTACATACGAGTACACACACAAGCAACAAAACATCACCCTCGTTTCCTCCCTCGTCCTCGCTCTTTCTCCATTCCAGCAAAGAATATCATAGAAGAAGACATGGCTGCCATCCCCCCTCTCTCTCTCTGTGCAGTTCCAGGAGGACACATACAGGGAAAAAATTGCTAATCGTCCCCTCTTTCACACACCTTATCTCACTTTTATACAAAGATAAAAACATTAAACAGAAGTGTCTTTTTTTTTTTTTTTTACCTAATGTCACCCTAATCCAATGATTTTACAGGTGGTTACATTCCTCCCTCCCTTCCTCTTTGATACTTGTGGGAATGGAAGGAAACCTCTCCACCCACCCTGAGTCTAAAGAGGCAGGGTGCAGCTCAATAATGTCAGTTTGTCCTTTCTTTGCTTCTGATCTCTTTGACCTTCTGTGCGTTTAGAAATCCTTTGTGTTAAGAGTTTAGAATTGAGATCAGCCCAGGAAGGAAAGAAAGAAAGGTGGCAAGCTGAGAGTATTGAGATGCAGCCTGTGATAGCTACCTTCCTAAATCACGCCCACCCTTCTTCCTATCGGGCTCTCTGCTGTTTTAACGCCTGCTGTCTAAGAGTAGGAGAGGTGGGAGCCGTTGGAGATGTGCGAAGTGACTGAGGTGCTTCGGCTCAGGACGCCGTCGCTACCCCCAGCACCTCCTGGCCCCCCGCCGGATGCCGTTCTCCTCAGAGGTTGGGGGCTGTTTCTCAGGGCCATCAGGCTGGGGGCGCCGCGCACGGCCAGCCCGCTGCCACCGCCACCTCCACCTCCGACATAAATCCCCCCCTGCGAGGAGGAGGAAGAAGAAGAGGAGGAGGACGGCCCGGAGATGGAGGGAGGGGCAGGGGGCGGGGGAGGCAGCATCGCCAGGGACTGAGAGGAGGAGCGCGAGGGCAGGTGATGGGAGAAGGGCAGGGGGTGTGGGTGGGCCAGGTCGCCGCCGGAGCCCCGCACTCCGGCCCACTCCCGCTCCCTCTCCTTCTCCCGCTCCCTATCTCGATCCCTCTCCCGCTCGCGGTAGAGCTGTGGCGTGCTCTGGTGGTGGTAGTGCTGGGGTAGGTGGTGTCGCTGGTGGTGGGAGGAAGACGAGGAGGAGGAGGAGGAGGAAGAAGAGGCGGAAGAGCGCGACGAGTGGTGCATCTCCCTCCCCTCCCGGCCCAGCCCCAGGGCCATGCCCAGGCCGTGCGAGGAAGAGGAGGACTCGCCCCTGCGATCCCCGCCGCCGCTGCTGTTGTGGCTGCGGCGGGAGAGCTGCTGCGAGGGCACATTCTGCGGGTGGATGCCGTGACTCCAGTGGCCAGCTGAGCGGGAGCTGGAGGGCGGCACGTTGGAGTAGCCCTGCTTGGGGTAGGCTTCGCTGGGAATGCCGGTCAGCGCCATGTTGCTAAAACCCAGACGTAGGCTCTCTGCATCAAACGCCTCGATCTCGCTGGCCTGCCGTTCCAGGAGGGTGCGGATACGCTCTGAGCGCTCGTTCTGCAGGGACAGCATCTCCTCCTCGATCTAACAAAACATTAACAAAAAACGCATGTGCAATCATTGCAATAATAAAAACAAAGTACTTAAAAGTAGCGATTCAGACCATAAACTAACCAGGAATGAAGTTAATGAGGTCAAGTTAGAATTGGAGTAATTTATCCACAGATTTCTTTGGTTGTTATAAAGACTGCAGGGTTAAGACACGTCTTCACTGGATTCCTGTTTTGGATGACTACATCCATCTTTTATGTACAGTCTATGATTCTTCAGTCAGTCTGAGGACATTGAAAGCTTTTTATCATCATCCTTCGTAGATGGAGCTGCCCAGATGTCATTGTGAGATATCAATAAAAGTGACGAGGAACTGCAGGCGTTAGATTGTAACTGTTAACTAATAGCTACACAATCCTCCATTATTTCCAGCTAAAAAAACAAACAACCTCTTTCCACTTTCCATAGAAGAACAGACAGAGGTCTATGTCATTAAATAAAGCTCCAAAAACAGCTTGCAGGGGGACACTGTGTTAAAGGTGCCCAGACAGCAGACAGATCTGAGCCTAATCTGGACTATTTTTGGCACTTATTTGCTACGTTTGGCTCAGATGTGACTCAAAAGTCCTGACATGCCTGAATTTTGGCCCGTGCAAGGTGGCTAAACTGAGACAGCTAGACTACGCATCAGGGAGGGGCACAAGTCGAGGCCAAATGTG
This sequence comes from Pundamilia nyererei, assembly GCF_000239375.1. Classification (NCBI taxonomy): domain Eukaryota; kingdom Metazoa; phylum Chordata; class Actinopteri; order Cichliformes; family Cichlidae; genus Pundamilia; species Pundamilia nyererei. Next base: position 383,571 of record NW_005187641.1, on the reverse strand, counting down.
GCCTGTAGGAGAACTTTGGATGACGGACACCAAAAACATCTTGCCCTCTTGGAGTCGTCAGCGACTGTTATTTATCATTCAATGTGCTAGTGAAAAGATGAGCTACATCTGTCTGGGATCTTCTCTGTTTGCTTGTTTGAGGTCCTTGCACTTTATTCTAAGAAGCTTTACTTTGAACACGAGTGACAAAAGGCTCTAACCCTCTGTTCCAGCAGGGCCCGGCGGATGGACACCCTCTGCTCCAGATCCTTGACTTCTCTCTCGTGCTGCGTGTCCGTGTGGATCTTGATCTTGCTCTGGTAGGCGTTAAGCAACTCCAGCTCCTGCTGCAGCTGCATCCGCAACACCTTGTACTCCGCTTCCTGCGTCTCATCCAGTCGAAGCTAAGAGGAAGAGAAAAAGGAGTGTTTAAGTGGAAAAAACAAACCAAGAGAGATCTGAAGGTGGAATCACTTTGCATGTGTTCATAAGGTTAGAAGAGCAAGGAAAGAAAAGGGGAAAGGATTGGGAAGTTAATAAAAGCGTGTGTGCATATTCAACATATTCCAAAATAAATCAATAAAAGAATATTTTCTTCAAAGTGTTGAAGTGCTTCGACCTCTGTGTGTCATGTCTGTTTTATAGTTTGGCTCATGTTTCAGATGACAGACAGATAAATATATATTTTCCTGACCTCTGGATTATAAGTTTAATCAGTGTTTGGGAAACCGTCCCAAACAGACTTTAGCTGCAGTCGCAGCATGAGTAGAACAAACAAGGGCGGCGGGGATTTGGCTTAGCGGACCGACGTGGCGCTCTTCCGTATCAAGGTAAAGCAGCGCAGAGGATCATGTTATCCAAGAGACATTTTGTTACGTCCCGTCGTCTTCTTACTTTGTTTCATTCATGCTCTAATTACACAACATGGCTTAACATTTATTCAGAGTTTAGTCAATTACTACACTCCGTTTAGGAAAAGTGATACGTTTATATAAAATGATAAAGATAAACTGAGTTTACAGCACTCTTATGTGGCTGAATAAGAGCCCTGAATTTATGGCTATAGCAGAACCTCTAACTTTTATCTTCTGAACCTCTCACAAAGCTGTCATCACTTTTTCCTCTCTTCAATATTCCTACTTTGAATGGATGTTTTTTTTGAGGAAGGACCTGTTTAACTGCAGGGGCAGGTAGCAGGACAGATCACAAGCTACAAAATTTAATTAACACTGAGGGACCAGGAGGTGGTTGGTTGGCGGGCAGGTAGACAGGCAGGCAGGAAGATCCCCCAAGCCAGGCACAGCAGTGGTGCTGGTGGTGTGGTGCGAGTGTGAAGTGAACGACGTCTCCTTGCCTTACTCACAGCTTGTGTGGACAGCATGTCATTGATGGAGTGGTCATACTGCTCGGCCAGGATGGCCAGCTTACGAGTCTGCTCATCCTTCAGCCGCTTCAGCACGGCCTTGTGGTCCGATTTGGGCGTGTTCTCCAGCAGGTGGTTGCGCAGGGCCTTGTACTGCCGGGTTTGGATCTTGCAGGTGTCCTGGAACTGACGCTTGATCTGAAGCTCTTTGGACTGAAGGAGACAGAAGAAAGATGGAAGCAGCTCGGCTAAAGTGCTCCTATTGATTGTAGAAATGATCACGCTGACAGATGTGACAGACGTGTCAAACATTTTACATATTTAAAGTTGGATGACACCATCACGGCCACATAAGGAAATGTCCTTTGTCATGAAAACACATGTTGGAGATTTACCGTTTATGAAGACTTGTTGGATGGTTAAAACGCACATGATCTAAATTCTAAGGCATCTAAAAATCACATTCGTATGATGAATGTCTGCATCTTAGATTAACATTTATATTTAAGAGGTTGGATTTATAACATTTAAATAAACATATAAGGAAGTCCTACTTAATTCCAGTGTAATCAAAGCTCTGCGATGGTCTTAATGAGATGACTTGGCTTCTTTTATTTAAATAAATTTACCTTTTCTTGTTGCTTATGTTAATATTATTTCCCTCTGAAGAAAGTGCTTGAAATCAGAAGGGTCCGAGGGAGCAGCAAAGTTTAAGCCCTGCTTTGGTGATTTTACACAATCGCCGTGAACTTTTTCAGGTGCTCACATAAACCAGCAGCTGGACGAAACACACAGTACACAGTCTGCTCAAAAGTCCAAGAAACTAGTTTATTTTTAGTGTACTGAGAAATAGATTAAAGCATCACGTTGGCCGATGACTTACTGGGGCAAAGTTAAAGGCTGTGTGAGATTACAGTGCAAGGAAAATGTAATACACTGATCCAAGGCAAAGCATGAACGCATGCAACTTAAATAATGTAAAATACACTTTCTAAATAGGTAGGAAAAGGTTTTGCTGTCATAACCTAACATTTTGTGGTGACCTGATCTGGTCCTGTAACTGTTAATCATCCCTATGTGTGAGCTCTTTAATGCAAATGAATATTTTTAAATGCTAAAATATAATTATTTTGCTATCCATTTTTAATTCTACTCAAAAGAAAAAGGCAGGAGTTAATAGTAAAGCACATTATTGTTTAATTAAGGTGCCAAATTTCTTTTAAGTGGTTAAATGTTATGCTTGATTAATTTCAGACTTCTCGGAGACACATCCGGTGTGGCGACTCAAATTTCTGTGTAGAACAACATCAATTCAGTAATTTTTAAACACGTTTTGATGGACTTAAAGTTGTTTTGTTTTAATGACAGGCAGCCTGATACATTTGTAAAGCACTGTATATAAATGTATATATGTAAAAACACTTTCTAGCACCTTTAATCTGATGTTTATTCTTAAGAATGAGCCTTTCTGTATATTTGTCAGGCGATAATAAATCAAAAGAGTTGTTTTCTTGGCTGATTGTACTGCACAAACTAACGAGTCATGTCCAAGAAAAACTGATCTCATTTCACTAAAACCTGATCAATACTCTGCTGTTAAACAAACGGCCCAGACCTCGAGCATAATCTGGGTCAGGTCGAATCAGACGATCGCCATTTAATCCCATAAATATTTGCAAGTCATAATCACAATTTTATGTTTATACTTGGTAATAATGTTTTTGGTGGCTTATAAATGGGGCAAAAAGGGGACGACAGACGACAACAGGAATGTGTGATGATACAGGAGGAATGAACAAAAAGGTAAAAAAGGATTCTTTGCGCAGTGAGATAAGGAAGAAAGTAAGCAAATGGAGACATGATAATAATGGAAACAAAAAAAAAAAAAATCAAAAACAAACAAGACAATGATTTGAACACAAAAGAATTTATTTTTGTGTATGACAAAATGTTTCTCTATGCTTGCGAGCACACGGCTGTACAGTATGCCAACACTCATGCAGCTAAAATGAGAATAAAAGGATGACGAAATGTCTGCCCAACACAATGCAGCACTGCTCTTATAAATACTGCATTAATTAAATATATATATTAAAAAAAACTCAAGGTGATATAACTCTGTGGAAACACTCAGTGTCACAACAAAACAGAATGCAGACATGTAAACATACACAAAAGGAACAAGTTACATTCAAATAAAACATTGATTGAAACTTTTCTTTTAAAGCTCGAATTGCAAGATGCAAAAAAACAACAACAAAAAAACCCCAAACACATTTTTTCCTTTTCTTTGGGTGAAAATACAGTTAAGACTGAGCTTTCCTACTCAGTACCGTCCCTCCACAAAAACAGCTCACATGTGGCGACACAAACAAAGCTCTTTATTCCTGCCTTTTTAAGCGCTAACGCATTTTACGAATTTGCTCCGGCTTCATTTAGATGAACTCAAAGGATTTTGGCGTTTAGCAGAGACACAAACAGCAGAATTAACCGTGGGTTTCTTTTGGTCTGACTGACGCTGAGCTGAAATGATGAACTGACTGATCAGAAAGTTCATTTCCTTATCATTTCAGTCTTTTTTTTTCAGCTTGTCTGATCATCTTTAGGTTTGCTGAACCCGTAGGCCGGGTGAAGTGGAGTTGCGATGGGTGTATTTTTTAAGCTTCACGAGCTAAAATTGAAACGATCTTTTCATAGATATTTGTATTTCTTTAATACCTTTCAACACAGTGCAAAACAAAATATTGATAGAATCAGATATCTGCCTTCTCTTCATTCGACCTGCTCAGCCTCATTTTTCACATTCAGTAGTTTCAATCTTTTTACTATAATTCTACCTCAAAAGATTGTCTATATGGCTTCATATTAAATGAGTTACATTGAAATATTAAACAGTTTCTTATACTTTCACTATGCAAAAACATATCCTGATTATCCTGATTCCTCATGTTTCCGCTATAGATTTAGGATATCACTTCACAACAGACTCTTGAAAGCAGGCACTTCTTATTCCATTACTACGAGCGAAATGTTTACATGGTAAATCATAACAAGATTATTGCACAACATGCAATAAAACATAATAGTCATAATATCCAACTAGAATCTAGATGATGTATTCACTAGCTGCATGTATAATAATAATAATAATGTATAAACGTATTCTAGATCAACTGAATATGTTGTTTGTTCCAGCTAAATGGCCCCATACTTAATCATTTAAGACCAAAATATTAATAATTATTCCTCTCTGCTCTCACGATGGTCCGAGACGTCACCACTCAGCGGTTTATTGCACTTTTCAGTCGGCTGAGAGCTAGTGTTCAGGCTGATGTTAGTGAAATCATTGACGATCTTTCATTTTCACAGTACTTTGTGCTTTGGGGAGAGATATTACAGCCGTTGAGCTACATAACACTCTAATATTTGTTCGAAGCACTGAGGAAACAGCGCACCCTGTGAAGTAAGACAACTATGAAGAAGAACAAAAGATTGCACAAAAAACGGTCTCAAAAATAACCATAAAAAAAAATATCTGTCTTACAAATTAAGAGCAAAATAATAAAAATTAAAGAAACTTCTAAAGGAACTTTTACAAAAAGCAAAAATAATGAAATATTAAAACTTCACTGGGTTTCATTGAGCAACTGTGGGTTCGACAGCTTGTTCAAGTTGCTCGAGCCAGCTCATTCAGTAATATGGCTTGTTATGTGCGTGCGCACACACACACGCTTCTGGAGCCAGCGCACACAAACCTCTGTGTGTGTGTGGGTTAAATACGGCTCATCTTTAAAAATGTGACCAGTTTGAGTAACAAAGGAGACAATGTGGCCCAAACACGCAATGAATGGCTGCACAATGGCGTGCACACACACGCACGCTCGCACACACACATTCACACAATCTCACACCAAAATGTTCCCGACATGTCTCACTCTTGCTATCTCCACGGCCGAATTTTCCCCTTGACAAACCGTCCCGATGAAGTTCGTCTCAATCCACACTCCCACCTCGTCTCCTCACGAAACATCCTCTCCCTCTCTTCCCTCCTCTGTCTCTCCCTCTCTCTCCTCCTCCTCTCCCTCTGTCTCCTCTCTCTGACCTCCCGGGGCAGCAGGCGCGGTAACCTGCTTGGAATTTCCTTTTTCAAGATGCCAAGGGTTTGGAGTTTTATCCTGACCCTGAGCGGCAGCTTTTTAACGACCTGCCGGGCTAGTTTTAGCACTACCGAGTTAGCTAGATCTGCCAAGATGCCGAGGGGGCGTCTGCCGAAACGCTTCACCCACAGCAGGCCCTTGGCTACAAGAGAGGTGCTCCTGCATTGAGCCTGATACTCCAAGGCCAGGCTCTTTAGTGGAACTGGGATTCTGGACTGGCGAACGCCCCAGTTGCGGCCTGCTTTAGGAAACATCTCATAAAGGTTACGCTCAGCCATACCGCCCAGCACCGACTGGCACATGGCAAACAGTGGCCGAGGCAGGCGGAAGAGGACGCGCATGCAGAGGCGGTTGACTTTGCGGGGCGCGAGCTGGAAGAAATCACGGGCTGGCCTGACAATCAGGACCACGATCAAATAGAGGGAAAGGAAAATGGAGGGAGAGCTGAGGAAGGAGGCTGAGATGAAAATAATGGGGATGTAATAAATCCCCAAACTGATGGAGAGCCCTAAACTGAAGAGGCCATTGGCCCAGAGGCTGAGAGTCAGGTAGGTGGAAAGCGACAGAGAACAGCAGGAACGAAGGAAAAGGTATGAGAAGAAGAGCGCCAAGAAGGCGAGCTCAGCAGAGAGGAGAACGGATGCCACCGAGGGCAGGGGTGGAGAGCGGCGGAGGGAGAGGAGGAAGATGGAGAGCAGCAGCAAAGTGAGGTTGGAAGGCTGCGCAGCGACAGAGAGGGAGAGGAGGAGGCAGATGCCGTGAGAGAAGAGTGAGGGGAGAGAAGTCTGGGCAGGGGGTGCGGGTGGGGGTGAGACGGGTATGGGCTCCAGCTCCTCAGAGGCGTCAGGGAAGAAAAACTCTGACAGCTCATCGATGTCTCGCTCACGCAGCCGCCTCTTTTCTGGGGACGAGGACAAGATGAGCTCCGACGGACAACCGTCAGCTACACCCCTGCCCTCTTCTTCTTCTTCTTCTTCGGTCTCTATGCGTGCAGATTTACCATGATCCTCTTCGTACTCCCACTGCACTCCTTCTACTTCCCTGACTTCTGTCTCCTCTTCACCGACTTTCCACTCAACTACATCTTCTGATTTACTTCCCTCCTCGTCTACCTCGTCCTTCCCCTCAGCCACAGCGACACGCACACCCTCCACCTCATCTACCCCTCTGCTAAAAACTTCATCTTCATCATCTACTACTCCATCAAGCTCATCCCCAACATCATAAACCTCCTTCGCCGCCACCTCGCTCTCCTTTTCTTCCTCTAGCTCCTCCCCCCCTCCCTCGCTGTCCCAGCTGCTGCTCGGCCCCTCTGTCGGCTCGCTCTTTCCCTCCTCGGGAGACCCCTGGCTCTGGGTGCTGTCACTCACTTTGAGGCTCTTGGGCTGTTGGCGGACCTCCACGGAGTGTTTCTGACGCAGCTCTTGCTCACGCCTCTTGTTATACTCCATCTGGTTGGTGAGCTCCGTCTGGTGTTGCGTGCGGATCAGCTCGGCCCGCGTACGCTGCACCAAACTCAGCTGGCGGAACTCCAGCTCCTGGGTGGATTCGTGGTGACGCAGCAGCATGGCACACTCCAAGTCCTTCAGAGTCTGCTTTTTGTTCAGATCCTGAAGAAGGAGAAGAAGAAAAAAAACAAACAAAAGATGCAGAAGGTGATTTGTAATACTGGGAGGACAGAAACCTGCAATAGCCACCAAAGGATATCTTGTATCAAGCTACAATTATTAAAAAGTATGAATTTATAGGTCATTTATTAAAAGAAACAAACAAAATTTTTTTTTTCTTTTTCAGCCATACTGTTGTAGATTTGCTGCTGCGCGTGGGATCATTGTCCTGTTGCATGAACCAGTTTCAGCCAAGCTTGGCAGACAGACGGACTCATCTGACTCTAGAATCCTGTCGCTGAAAAACGAGTCCAAATCATATGCTAGTATGAGGTGTTTGTGCTGTTGGCTTTTCTCCAAATGTAGTGCCGTGCAAAACACGTCCACTTTAGTCTCACTTTCCAGAAGTCTTGTAGTTTATTCTGATGCTGCTTTTCAAGCCAAAGCTTTGCTGCCATGTTCTTTTTAGAAAGAAGAAGCTTTCTCCTGAAATCTCTTCCAAAAAAGTCATACATGTTTGTCTTTTTCTAATTGTACTGTCATGAACTTAATGCTTGATACTAACTGAGACCTGAAGAGTCTGAGATGTTTTTTTGCACTCCCTCTAAATACTGCAGTTTGACTTTGGGATGAATTTATCGGGGCGTCCAAATCAAATCAAATCACTTTTATTGTCATTTGATTTGATTTGTCCAGTCCTGAGAACAATGTTTTTCACTCACTGTAGAGCGATGGATGCAGGTTGTTTGGAGATTGCCTTCTAACCCTTCCCAGACTGATTGCAGCAACATTTACTTCTTTAACCCTTTAAGACCTACCATAGAACCAAGCCGGCCAGAGCTTACTTTATATTTTTACATGCTGTGGAGCCATTTTTTGGAGCATTTCAAGTTGATATACATCAATACAACCATTATAGCCCAAATTTTAATAATATGTCTGCATTAACTGCATAGTAATTACATAAATTGCAATAAACTAAAAAAATAATAATTTGAAAATCGTTTTTTTAACATACATTTCTAGTTAGAGAAATTTAAGAGGCTTATCCCTCAACACTTGAAATACAAAAAAAGTTGCACAAAATAGTTTCCCACCACAGGAAATTTATTTTGAGTGTCTTCATAGTTTTATTTTTGAAAAACACCAATTTTTATATACTGCAGGAAAAACGAAAATAAATATTATAGTGCAAATTTGCAAAAAAGCAGCATATGCATCAAAATAAACTATTTCCAGCAGTGCAATATGAGTCCTAAGCATCCCAGAAACGACACAGAAAGTCAAAGTCAAACATAACTTTTAAAAACACCAGTATAGGCTCACGAGGCCCTGATGGTAAAAAAACGACATTTCCGCAAAATGACGTCACTTCCGGTTTCGGGCAGGTCATGGCGGACATGCGATAGTTCGCGCTGATGGACGTAGGAAGTGTTACAAACAGCTGATCGGATCGGCAAAGCGCGTTTCTGGAATATTATGTTTTTGTTCCTGCAAGTGCTTTTTATGCAGTTTTTGCAAAGATATATATGGAAGGAAACTGTGACCGAGGACAAGCTGATGGCATCAGATGTAAGTACAACTCCTCCGGTTTCATATGCAAAAAAAAAAATTATTGCGCTAGCTTATGTGGTTGCAGAGCTACCGGGATTTAAAAGTAGTTGCGCAAAACGGAGCGTGCCCGCTCCGACCCGTTTTAAAGGGTTAAGATTGTTGTTGTGTTTCCTACGTGGCATTGTGTTAAACATCTGAATGCTTCAGCAAACTGACAAAACTTTTTAGATGTGCTCACACTTGCTCAGTTAATAAAGTGTATTTGTATATGTCTACACACACACACACACACACACACACACACACACACAATAAACCTTCTCTAGATATTAGGTATAAACCTTAGTGTTCCCAAATAAAAGACCACTACATGCAAAACTTTTGCAACAACTTTTGAGTGCACCTAATTTTCCAAGCCATTAATATTTTGCTTGTGCATTACTGTTACACATGGATGACAAAATGAATTGCAAAAGTCTTAACATTTATAAATATTATAAAACAATATCAAAATAAAAATGATATTAATGTGCTTCAAAGGACTAAGAACAGTACCTCTCTGAGCAGGTCCTGCTCCAGGTTGTGGCGTGACAGCAGCATCTTCCTCTTGTACTGGCGACACTGCACCTCATAATACTGCCTCTGCCTCCGCAGCAGACCTGCCTCTTCCTCAGCCTGCCGCTGCTGCAGGCACTCCTTCTGATGCACCAACCACTCCTGCTTCTCCCGCTTTGGCGTTGACTGATTCTCGTTCAGTTCCTTGAGGAATAACAGCAGCGTTTAGCTCGGTTCACCGTTTGTGCAGCATTATACTTACCCGTCAAAATGAACCGATTGCAAGTGGAGTGATGAAAAAGAAGACACTCATATATTTGTTGAAACATAATATGACAAAACTCAGAGGCACCTCTTTGAGCTGCTCTTTGCGCTGGCGATACTGTCGTTTCTGGGAATCCAGCAGGCCGGTCAGCTCCTTCTTTTGCTGCGTCAGAATGTGCTGCTGGAACTTCTTCTCCTCCGACACGACTGCCTTTCCCTGGAGGATAAAAGCCCAAAAACATTCACAATTAGTGATATTGAGTCTTATCAGTGCTCTTACTGACTTCTCAGTGGCTGCTACACTTTGGAAAGATCAACTTCATATGAAGCAGGCATGTGTACACTGAGCAATGTGAAAGTATTGACTAATATTAGCAAGACTAACAACATAGTGAGTATCAGAACCACACATTTGACATTCATCACATATATTTGAATTTATTATATTTCTCTGTGATCCTCGTTCACCTCTTTCTCCAGGATACCCTGGTGCTTCTTGGTGAGTTTTTCTCCTTCCACTGAGAAGCTGTTCCTCAAATTCTCCAGCTCTTTGTCCAATCTCAGCTGATGTTCGTCCATCTCGGCCTTCAGCTTGTTCTCCAGGCCCATCAGCTGCTTCTGGTGCTGACGCCGCATTCGCTTATAGCTGTGAGGAGAAACACGGTTACCTAATGGCTAATAATCAGCAAGCATTACTTAACTAAGCATTTGAAGCCCTTTGTTTTCTTTTATTTGTATAAAGTTCAAAAACATGTGCAAATACACTCGTTTTGATTGTCCCGTAACACCATCAACAATTCACGACTGTGACCTCACCCGGACATCTGCTCTCTCAGTGCAGAGCCCTGCTCGTGTTCCTGGATCTGACGGGTGACCAGTGAGGCGGTCCTGATGGTGGCAAAATGGTCTCGGCCTCGTCGACGTCTGCCCCCTCCCCCCCCTCCTCCTCCTCCACCACCAGCAGATGCAGCTTCTCGCTGAGAATCAACCTCTGGCTGATAGGGATCGTCATAGATGTTGTCATGGCTCTACAAGGTGGAGAAAATTAGAGCAATTAAAGGTGGCTACAAATGCAAAGTTTTATCTCAACTCAATGTCATCCTACCGCTTCAAATAAATGAAACTAATTATTGCCAATGCAAAAACTCCCAGGAGGCTGCGCGCTTAGCAAGTCTGCTACCAGGCATTTGTTTTGTAGGTGTCACACTGCCAATCTGCTGTGCATCTGGTTCTGCTTTTGCCTTCCTTTTCCTGTAGGTGGCACCAGATTGCGCTTATAAAACAGCTTCTCCTTTGGCTCATCTAAACTACAATAAAAAGGTAAAATAGCCCAACTATAAAGTATCACTCAATGCTTTTAGCCTGAAAGTTACACGTCTCTCAGCAGATACACACGAGACTCACACTTAACACTGCAAGCCTGAGTTTGGGGGGGCCCCAAACAAGCCCCAAGTACCCTTCAGCATATGGGTCACCAGCTTATCCAGGTGAGTGATTGAGGGGTTAGACTGTTAAACAACACATCCACCCACAGATGTGTTAACACGTGGACTGACCAGCGGCTTGTGCAGGACGGAGCTATTGGAGGTGACGGTGTGCTCTCCCTCCTGCATCATGGCCATCTCCCCACTGTCATCGGAGCCGTCTGCCAGACTGTTGACCGAGCTACTCTGGGAGCTGGCGCTGATGGACATGGATGGCAGAGAGTGAGAGCTCTCCATGCTGTTGACTGTGCCGGTGCGCAGCATGTACTGCTCCACATCCTGGAGGGGAAAAAATAAAGCACGTTTTTGCTAAAATAATGACAAAGCTCTAAAAAAATAAAAAAAATAAAAAATAACAAATGGAGTCTGTGATTGAGGGTCATTTGCTCAGTGGGACTGTATTAAAGAAAAAAATGATACTGAGCAAACATATTTAAACATCCCAAACAAATGCAGGTCTGATAGATTGAACCACAGTCGCTATTCTTTCATTTACTTTTGTTTAAACGGCCATCAAAGAATTAAATAGATAAAAAAGTCTTTGTATGAGGACAAAAGGGTCTTATTTACCTTACGTCTTTATTCTTATAGTAACCAGTGCCTGTATTTACCTCAACTGCAGACAAGAATAGGCCTTTAAAGCAGGTTTTCAGTAGAAGCAGACACATTCATGCGCTTTGTGTGCATGAGTACAATTGTTCATGTTTCAAGACTCTTATTTGCTCTGTCAACATTACTGCGTTATGCTGGGCCAATCCTGTTTCTATGAGATTCTGTTGAAAATAAATAAATAAAACTGCAAAATATCATCACCATTTCCCCCATTTTCTCATTTGTGGATTAAATAATTACCGTTGGACTCTGGCTTTATTTACAATTGCAATGCAATATAAACAGCAGCAGTTTATATGAAGCAAATCCAAAACAAAACATCGTCACATGTCTCTTGACAGAAGCGCTTTCTTTCTTAATTTTACAAAAACAAAAAACCAGGAGAGGAACTCAAATATTTAAAGCGAGCTTAAATGAAGAGATGACCCCAAAGAGTGCTGCTTCGTATTTGTTAATTGTACTTTCATGTTTCAGCTTTCTCAATCCCCTTTCACATATGAAGCAGCTGTTCTCATGTTATGTGCCTGTCTGATGTCATTAGCCATTTCTGGGCCCAAACACTCTGTGGTTTCGCTAATAAGAAAAGAAAACTGTCCACTTATCAATATTAGAGGCTTGTTTAAATTAAATTAAATAGGATAAAAGCATTACAGGGTTGATACGTCATCACCCTTTCTTACCTCTTCCTCATCGCCTCCTTCAGGTGCGGGACCATTGTGCGCCTCATGAAAGAGGATTTTCTTCATCTTCCGGTACTGAAGGTTGTCCAGCTCACGAACAGCATCCTTGGTCCGTGCAATCAGGTCCATCACAACTGTCATGGGACGCTCTCTGCATAGGAAATGGTGCTGGGTGGATGGAGGGTTGAAAGAAGGGGTGAGATGGACAGTGACAGGATGAAATACCTTAGTCTGACAGTTAAAAATACATAGACATGCCCATCACCAAAATTATACATCCAAGTAAAATAAAATCATTGTTTTTCATTTAAAAAACAAAACAAAAAAAAGGAAACAAAACACAACAACAGAAAAAAACCCTTCTTGGCGATTATTTGCTTGCACACTGAACCTTCACTCAGTGTTTTCCTTCAAGCCTAAAAATCTGTTTTGAATTTAAAGCACAAATTTCATTATTTGTCCAAAAACAACAAGCTGAAAAGAGAAAAAGAAATATATGTCATTCTATTCTCTCAGTTAAAGATTAATCACACGGCTGTTTGTACCTTGAGCAGCACATCAGAGGTAGGTCTGTCCTGGGCGATCTTCTGCAAACAGGAGTCCACGAAATTGCGGAAATAATCAGACCTGAAAATTTCCAAAACGTCATGATTATACATATAATTTAAGCAATGCATACTGCATTATTACACATATAATAATCTTAATTATGTTATAGTCCGTTAAAGCGGCTTGAGAGATTTGTTAGCTCAATTAAAACTCGGAAAGCATTAAAAATGTCCTGATGTGGAGACAAACTGGTTAAAAAAACAGCAGTAAGTGTCCCATGAGAAATACTGAAGGGTTTGTCCACAGTTACCTGAGATGATTCAAATAATGTAACCATTTAAACACTGATCTATAAGCATGGCAGCAAACTCAAAGTGTGAGTTCATCCCCATGTTCAAAAAGCCTTAATAACCAGTCATTTTTATGAAACCTATTTTTTTTATTTATGTGTACACACACACACACACACACACACACACACACAATTGTGAAATAAATGACAGAAAGACACAGGTCGGTTGCAAAGCTTCGTCTCTCACCAGTGATTAGACTGCAACACAGGGCTCTCATTCTGGGCGATGTGGTATAAGGCACTCATAGCATTCATGTTGAACAGAGGAGGCTTCCTTTCCGCTGCAGAATCACAAAGCACGACATAGCGTGCCAGAGAAGGAGAGGCAGACAAAGAACACTTTCAGCTTTGTGAACACAAAGAGAGACACTTGTGGAGCACTGTATGGCCATCTCTTACCCAGCTCTATGCAGGTGATGCCAAGTGACCACACATCCACCTTCCCGTCGTACTGACCCTCATCCATGGCTAAGATCACCTCAGGGGCCATCCTGGGTGGAGGAAACAACAACAACACATCAGCAGTAATTCAGCCATTTCCAGCCCTCTTCCTTTGATCCAGCACACAATGGCACCTGGTGGCTCACTGTTGTTTCCAGCATCTGCCCCACCTAAACAGGCAGCGTTAGCTTTATGCTCATGTAGAGTAACAACAAATAATTCTGGCTGCTGAACGGTGAGAGGTGGGAGTAAACCACTTGGTGATTTAACCTCCTCAAATACACTTGAAAAGATTGGAAAGGAAAAATTCGGTGGCAGAATAACCTTTTTTTTTTTTTTAATTAACAACTTATAATTAAACAAATGCTCATTCTACAGATCAAAGTTTTTCCCAGTGTGAACTGTACTCGGCCTGCTTTGAATGAATTTGAATGTGACATTTGGGTGGCCACACCTTGCTTCACAAATGTGAGCAGCGTTTAGTCAGCTATCTTAGGTTCAATGCAAATGAAAGCACGTTACCCGCATGATTAGAGACTAAACTTTATCTAGACACCAGCAGTACGCTAGATATTAATGAATATTTAAATTGTCAACATCGGAGGAAATATATCTGATTTTACAAAATCAACACACGCAAGTTAATGACAACATTTAAAGATTTCGACTATATTTACATGTATGAAACCTCTACAATGTGCAAACAAGCTCATTTAAGAGTGCTGCTGCTTCTCACTCGCCTTTACACTCAGTGGACAAAATAGACACCACATAACAGCCATGCTAACAGTCTGAAAAGCTCATTTCGCCTGCACAGACATGACATCATCGTCTTAGGGATATCCTCTTTCTTTGACATCACACAAAGCTAGGAGTAGAAAAAAAACAGTGAAATGGAGAGCTCAGAGCCTGAGATTACTTATACATACACTGACCTCAGTATTTGAACTTTAACATGAGCTTCTATGATTGTAACAGAACAGAAAGGAAAGATAAAATACGGCAAAACATCACAGGTATGTTTTAACCCCTTAACGTCTAGTGTATCATATTTGACACGCACGATTTTGGTTAGTTTTTGAGGCTTCTTTGAGAATCCACAATGAGTAGGCCAGTGAGACACTGGTTTGATGTTTTACCAGTAAGGTGTTCCCACGAAGGAGTTGGCTGGAGCGACAATAGAGGCCGAGCCAAAGTCTCCCAGTTTGACCTGACCTGGCTCTGTCAACAAGATGTTTCCGGCCTTCACATCCCTGAGAGAGAAACGATCAGACAGGAGAAAATGACGGGTCAGGAAAAACACGACGGAGACAAAACAGTTTGAGAGAAAATGCATTGTTGGAGGCTGGGGAGCAGCATGATGCACAGTGTGTAAGCACAAGCACCATTGCATAAGCTTATCTCAGGCAGCACAGTTTGTGCTTTCTCCCCTCTATTTGTTTAGTCTCTTGTCAGAAGTGTGGGGGAGGAGAGCAGAATAGATCCAGATAAGTGAGAAATGAATAGGGGTTACCTGTGAATCATGTTGTGAGAGTGAAGATACACCAATCCCTGCAATGCACCATGGGTTATGGCAGCTATCTCCACTTCCTGCAGCGGTTTCTTGTGGACTGAGTGAAGAGAGAGATTTGGGAATATCAGGCAGTTTATGTGAACGTAAACTCAAACGGGTAAAACGGGTTTTGTCATTACTCATTTGTCTTACTTACCTTCTAAAAGGTCAGAAGCTGAACCCAAGCAGTACTCCATCACCAGCTAGAAGAGAGACGGGTGGAGTGTTAAACCAAGAGTACACTTGGTGTTAAAAACTTTGTCACACTTGACCTAGGCGGGAAGAGCTTTTTTTGTACCAGAGACTTCGACCCATTTATCAAAGTTTTAACACTGCTGTCAAACTAAGGTGGAGTCCGAGAAAGTGTTCTCATGTCCACCTCACAATGGAGCTCTGAGAGCCAAAGTATGCATGAGATGTAAAAGCTAACCATCCCACATAATGTAACATTATTTAGGTGTCTATAGACGACAGCACACCTTCAATGTGAAACATTTTAAGCCTTTTTTGTTTTAATTTTGATGATCGTGACTTATACCTTGTGAAAATCAGACATACAGAATATTTTTATACGTGGTTGGAGCTCCGTTACCATGAATCACTGTAATAATGCAGCATGGTGTACAGGAAGCCCAGGCTGCTCTGATAGCTGCTTTCATCCTGTCTGTATTTTTGGGTCCTGTGTTTCTCATCTTCATTTTGACAATAACAACACAGACACTCTGGGGTTCAGGTCAGATGAGCTGGCTGATCAATGAGGCACAGCAATACTGCGGCCAGCAAACCATTTGCTAGTAGTTTTTGTACTGCGAGCAGGGGCTAAATCCTGCTGGAAAAGGAAATCACCATCTCTCTCCATAAAGTTTGTCAGCAAATTAAAGCACAAAGTGCTCCAAATCTCCAGGTGGGTGACTTTGTTAACTGTAGACTTGATAACACAGTGGATCAACTGACACCAACATGAGGAGATGACATGGCACTGCAGAAACTTCACACTGGACTTCAAGCATCTTGGATTTTGTGCCTCTCTACTCTTCCTCTAGTCTTTAGGACCTTAAATTTTACTTTTATGTGGAAAGAGAAGCACTGAGCAGCTGTCCAGTCCTTTTTGATGTCGTCTCCGGTTCAGGAGTGACTCGATATTAGGAATGCTGAAGTTGTAGCTGCTTTCCTGGAGACGTACTGACACCAGCCTCAGTCCACTCTTTGTAAAGTCGCCCAAGTTCTTGAATTGATTTTCTTGACAATACCATTGAGGCTGCAGCCATCACTGTTGTTTGTGCAAAATGCCATTAATATGCTGTGATCGAGCACTCTGCGAACAGCCAGACGTTCAGCAACAACATCCTGCGGCTTCCCCTCCTTGTGGAGTGTATCAGAGATCATCTGGAGAACAGTCCAGTCGTCTCTATAACTGTGGTTACATGTACTCAACTATATAGAGAGACGCACTCAATGCCACTGTTCAAACACTAATATACTAAAATATTGTAGTTTTATTACAAGGGCTGCTCATTTCCATGCACTACAAGGCATACTCACACAAAAGGCTTTTAATACTTTAATTTTTGGATGAATATGTAAAAAAACAAACAAACAAAACTTTCACTTCATTCTAATTTTCTGAAATGCACTAATATGTTTTGTTAAAAAACACACCAGTTAATTACAATGATGTCATTTTTAGAGCTTTTTTGTTTTTTGCCACATCAACTTTCTCCAGGGACTGAGAGCCTTTTGAGGATATCTGGAATGAAAAACTGCTTTTTGGCTGCAGAAACCAGAGACTATATTTAATTCCTGCAGTCACAGTGAAACAAACAGACTCTGTGGCAACTGCAACTTGCCTCAAGCTGCACAGAAAAAAGGAGGAAGTACCAGAAACCGGTTTCAATATTAGAACAAATGGTCAACGTTTCATGTTTTTATTTACACTGAAACAAAAGGCTGCTCTCTTCCTGATCGAGAGAGAGAGAGAGAGAGAGAATGTGAAAGATGGAGCTAAGGGGGGAGAGTAAGTCGAGGGGTGAGAGAACCAAATTTGATGGTTGTTATGATCTCAAGTTGAAATAAAAATAAAAACGATAAATTGAGTATTTATTTATCAATCACAGCACTGCTTTTACTCATCTCTGACATTTTTCAAATATAGTGAAAATGAACACAGGAATACTGCAGAGGGGACAAAGTTCTGGGTGTATTTTTACAATCCATTGGTGGCCCAAATATGTGCATAAAAAAGAAATGTGTTTAAAGTGGATGCTGAAATATCCCCAACTATATTCTTTG
This sequence comes from Pundamilia nyererei, assembly GCF_000239375.1. Lineage (NCBI taxonomy): Eukaryota > Metazoa > Chordata > Actinopteri > Cichliformes > Cichlidae > Pundamilia > Pundamilia nyererei. Next base: position 366,133 of record NW_005187641.1, on the reverse strand, counting down.
TTTTATTTTTTAAATGTGTGGTACTGGGAATGTTAACATCTTTAACGACCTCCTAAGCAAGTCACTTTTAAAATCATTCATTTGATTAACACAACACTGATGAGTGCACAGCTTTTGCACACACTCACCCAGGCTGTGTGCTCTCTCAGGTAGCAGCCACGGTACTCCACAGTGTTGGGGTGGCGCAGTTTCTGGAGGAACTTCACTTCCTTGATGATATCCTGCCATTTCTAGGATACGAGCAGAGCCTTCATCACTATCCATAAGATATTACATCTGCAGCAGATCAGCCATTAGAGAGTCGCCAGGTCTTACCTCATTGGACTGTTTGCCACTATAGGACATCTTCTTGATGGCCACCACCTCATTTGTGCGGATGTCGTGGGCCTAGTAGGGAAAATTTAAGGACAACATGCAGTAAATTTTTTGAAGCTTTGGATGCTGCTCGAACCATCTTTGTCACTATTTCTTTAAATAGCACAGACGCCCTCGCCTTGTTTTCTTTTCCTTCCACACAAAGTTAATTGCAAGCAAAACTCAAACACTTAAACCTGGCTGAGAGCATCAGTGCAGCATTTATTCCACAAAGCACTTGAGACACATCCATCAATGCTCCTCACATTAAATACAACAAAGAAATGGCCATTACATAAAACGAGCATTTCTGCAGAGCTTCCTTCCCTCTTCTCCTCTGCCCTCCTATCATCCCTTCATCCATGACTGGCTGCTTTTCACCCTTCATTAAACAGGGACTTTTATCCTGCTCTGAAAAGTTGTTCTCCTTCCCCGACTTGCACTGTGTTTTTACTTTTTCCTTCTTCTTTCATCTTCAGTCGACAGGTTTATCCAGCTTGTGCTCTTAATAGAAGTACCGCCATCTGTCAGCTATTCTTCTTTGCTGCGCTTAGCTTTTCTTAGCATCAATCACTCCGACTTCAGCAAGATTTATAGCAGTAATTACATTTGAACCAAGTGAAATCCCCCCAAAAAACAATGCAAAAATCAAAGTATGAAATTTTTTTTTAATTACGCTATGAAAATTTTGCCTGTCCAGGTTTGTTGTTGTTTAAAATGCGCCTATGCACATAAGCACGACTGGCCTGCATGTAGTTTAGGTAATGAGTCATGTTACCTTACTTAGTAAGATCTGTTATTTATAGTAACTTCCTATGAGGGAAGTAATAACCTCTCAGGTGGGCGCTGAAATGGTTTATATGCAGGAAGAACTGAGCCTACACTGTTGTCTATGGCGCCAAAACACTGATCAACTTACATAAGAAGAAAAACAAAGCCAGAGAAATAATTAGACATTAATAAGACGATAATATATATACAAAGGTAATGATTTTCATTTCACCTGCATTCTCATGCTTACATTATATAAATTCAGTGAAGAACAGCTGTATACAACATTATGAACACCATGCTAACTACTCAGAGACTGCAGTCTTAAATTTATAACAAGCAGACCACTTTTTAAAGTTTGCCAGATGACTGAGTCAGTGTGTGACTGAAAACTAAAATATCATCCAAACTCCAGAATTCAAAAACCGATTTTCAGCGTACTCAGTCAGTGTTATTTGTCCGTAGCCTGTCCCCATGTTTATATGCCTTCAGGTAAGCTGCATGTTAAAACCACATACCTGAACATTTTCCTACTACTGAATTCAAACGAACATAACTATACATCTACAACTCTGTTGCAGAGCTGACAAAGATCAAACACACAATTCAAACCGATAAATGAACACAAGTATCTGAAATCATATTAAGTAACAGGCCTTCACATTTAAGCCTGCACTCAGGGGAAAGCACACTTAAAGGGCTCTTGTGTGCTCTCTATCACATTTCTATTAAAGAGCCAAACCCTAAGAAAACTAACTTACAAAGTACACTGCTCCGAAGCTCCCGTGGCCGATCTCCCTCAGGTCCGTGAAGAACTTCTCGGGATCCTCCCTCGAGAAGAGCTCAGCCACCTCCGGGTCCTTCAGGCTCCCGGCCCGCACACTCGACGGCATGGCCAGCGCCTGGTGAGCGTGGAAGAGACACACTGGGTGAGCATCTGTTATTTGGAAAGGATACCAACATTTGTGCTGAAAGCACGAGTTGCCTCGGAAACACGGTCTAGTCTGTCACATGAAGTCGACACACTTAGATCTCTGTGGTGGAAATTGTTGACACTGATGTCACTCATGCCATTTAAAAAATATATTGTTCTCAACCAAAGATGAAAGGGGAAAGCAGTACAAAGCACAAACTGGGCTTACACCCATGTTATTTCTTTTCTTTCTTTCTTTTTAAGGAAATACAGAGTTTCTCTTACATATCATCTAATCATTTAAACCCTATTAATGCTTTTTCTTCTTCTCCTACACAGATATTTTCATGTATTGCAGAAGACTGTCTTGTAATGTACGTACGAAGCTTGCAGAATTGCAGCACTATATCAAAGGATGGTCCTGGCAACAATACTGATCAATTTCTTGAAGACCTGGAACATCTTTTTAATGTTTCTAAAATGTGTGGCACGCTGCACTGAGCAGAACACTGCACACACAGACTGCTGCGTGTGGCTAACATAAGCAGTGTTAGCGTTCTCTCCTCGTGGGGTAACGTCCACACACATGAACAGAATGTGCTTTTGCATTGCTACAGCAGAGCTCTTAGATACCAGTTTACTGTGACACAACCTACATACATCCTTTTTCTCGTGATCACAATACTGCAGAACTGCACCGGCTAGGCAGGGCTGCCATCCACACTTCTTGTTCACAACTTCCCATCACACAGAGAGGAGTCAAGCCGTCTGCCAGAGCTGCAGTCCTGGCTACTAATGGGTGGCTAAGTAACATCTTAGATCCAACAGTTAACTAGCATTAAATTATACATTGTAAAATACTAGTTTTTCAGTTGCAGGCCAGCGAGAACAGCAATATTCAATTGCAATGCATCATCATGCAATCATAGCCTCCTGAGACCCGGCCTATTTGTTAATGTCCTCTGTAGTGGACACACAAATAAAAACAACAAAAAAACAAAAAAAACAAACATCAACTGAAAGATATTTTTCACTTCACATGAGGATGCGCCAACTTTCCCACCAATGGGACCAACACACTGCTCTGCAGATCCATCCATTATTTGCTGTTCTGCTTCTTAGGAGCAACCCACTTTGGTTTATACTTATAAAGTAGAATAGAAACCCTCATATACTGATTAACCAATGCTGATCCTATAACATATTCACGTGAAGGCCCCATCCTGTAACCACCAGGACTCAAAGGATCTGCTGCCACACCAAAGAGGCCCCTTTGATCATGTCATGACAGGTGGGATCTTTTATTTCTTGGTGGCACAAAAGTGACTTTTATGGTTTTAATCTTGTGGCTCATCAATGTGCATATATGTGAAAAGAGCTCATAGGACTCCATGGTGTAATCAGCAGCCACCGATTAAATGCACTCTAAAAAAAGCAGAAGTTTTGGCAGTTTGCTGGTCTGGAGCATTCAGATGTGTGTTAACACAATGCCACAATCTTCCCAGCAGGGAATGTCCCAACAAATTCAAGATCAGACCATTAAATGCTCAGAAGAACAAAAACAAGAACTCTACAGGCCCCAGTTAGCATTTTAAATGTTAAAGTTCATGACAGCACATTGGCTTGTTTGGAAGAGGTGGCAGGAGAAAGCTTCCTCTCTCTAAAAAGAAGCTCATAGCTTAGGTTTTCAAAGCAGCATGTGAACAAACCACAAGACTTCTGGAGCAATGTGCTTTAGACAGACGGGACCAAAGTGGAGATGTTTTGCGACGTGAGGAGAAAACCAGGCGGCATATCAGCACTAACACCTCATATCGACGCTAAAGCGTGGTTCAGGAGGTGTGATGATATGGGCTTGTTTTGCACAGGATCTGGGCACACTGCAGTCAATGAGTCAACCATGCACTCCTCTGTATACCAAAGTATTCTAGAGTCAAATGTGAGACCATCTGTCTGACCGCTAAAGCTTGGCTGACATTAAGTCATGCAACAAGACAGTGATCCCAAGCACAGCAGTAATGTGTGGGCAAGAATTTCCCCACAATCATGTGAGAGACTGATAAAGTCATACATAAAACCATTACTTCAAGTTATTGCTGCCAAAGGTGGCTCTACAGGCTACTGAATCTTTGTCTGTCTCTATATTTACGGTGAACATGGCTGAAGTGTTTTATACATCTGCGTAACAAGCAAAAGATCTCTGGTTCAATCCCAGGAAGAGAGAGAAATCAAACAAGTGGCGGTAGCCACTGTGGCGGCCGCCTTGTGAATAAGGGAGAAGCTGAAAGCAGCTTTCTATTTAATGCTGCAATAAGATATACGTTTTTTTAATTGCTATATTTTCACCAAACACAGAATATATGGCTTTAGCTTCAGTACAGGGAAACAAACATCATTTTTGAAGCACATAATCCATTTTAAAGATCCAAAATGATCTTAAAATGGTAGATGCAACATCTTTTTCCTCGAGTTATTCTTTCTTTAATGGCTTCTTTAATCTCCCTGACACATGAAACTATGATTTTAAAAAAAAATCTAGACTATTTCATATTATTTTGTTTCTCAATGCTGAACAAAAGACTGCTCTCATACAATGATGTTGTCATTGGTCCTTCAGCAGCCCGCGCACAAAACCACACAGCAACTGCGACAAGATAAAAGGTGTGCTTCTGTTAAAACTGAAGAACAAAACACAGACGGGTAGGTTGAACAACCAGGTGGGCTGGATTGCTTTTCTTTTCCTATCAAAATGTTAAGATAGTGACTCACACTTGGTTTGATTTGCATTTGTACACACTTGCACAGTATTCTGATAGGCCTTATAGAAATACATGAATTAAAGTTCATATGATTATAAGGAGAAGCAGGCATCAAACTGACTGTGTAGTGTATTGCAGAGCATCAGTGAGACTGGATTTCTGAGGCCGATACCAACAGCCAAGAACTTCAAAAGACCAACTGCAATATATTGACAGGATCTCTTTCCCCCCCTAAGCCGTTTCTTTCTTTCTTCTTAATGAACTGTGACCAACAAGCAAATTGAGGACTACATTTTGTAGCATTAACTTGGCCCTGTCTAACTTTCCATACAGCTTTTGAAATGTTGAAAACCACCAGACAACATCAGGCCAAATTCCACATAAAAACTGCCAACCAGTTTAGCAGCCCCATGCTTTGCTTCCTGTGTGGGAACAACATGACAAGATTTACCAGTTTTAAGTAGAACACCATGTAACCACTATGCTTTGGAGAGCTATCATGAGCAAACACAATGATATGGCTAAATGGGTGAGGAAGACCACGTTTAAATATGTGGGCGATTACTACCCCACACTAAAAGTATGTCCTACTGAGAGAGCTGATATTAGACTATAAACCTTGAAATAACAAAGATGAAACGTGATGTCTGTCTCTGAATTCTAGCAAGAACCATCAGATGTTTTCTGAAGGTCAAAATCAACGCATTCTTATATGTGAACCAATCCCCACCCCAACCCCCAAGTGTGGTTATGGAAAAGATATTTTTTGGAAATGCTGAATAAATATAGCTGATATATCTTTACCAAAGAAAAAGATTGGAAAAGCCAACTGATGATACACTCACATGCACAGTACAATGGTGAATGTTTTTGTGTAGCTGCAGTGCAGATAACAACTTCTCCCTGGTGTCAAAGTTAGCAGCCTGGAACAAGTTAGGTCATCATGAGTCATTAACATTTTATCAAGGGTTAACACCTTGATAAATGGGCAATGGCAGCTTTTGCAATTTTGTAAGTTCACAGTCACCAATCAAGCTCAAGTTTTTCCCAAACCCTTGAACATGAAAATACCAAGACTCACTTGGCCATTTTGATTCTGACAAACGGGAAGCATTAGGTTCCCTTTAAAAATGGGAACTTCTCTGACGACTGTAACTAAGGCAAAAGGAAGCTTGTAATCATTTTAACTAAACCATCCATGTCTCGTTAACGCCACACAACGTCTGCCACAATTACATGGTTTCACCAATGATTCTCTCTTTAACATACATGCATTTTATAACATCAGAGAAGCACAGACCTATTGTGCAAAACATGTCTACTGTGTTTGACTGGTCAGGCACATAAGCAATTATCCATATATGTGCTTGCCATCAGCATCAGCTGAGCGAGCTAGACGGCTTTTTGCACTCGGCTGCTCAATTAGGCTACCCAAGCTGCTGCTTTCTATAGAAATCCACATGTATTCAACAGCAGCTTGACAACAACTCAAGAATGTTCAAGGTGCAGGCCAACAACAAGCTTCCACGTCAATGTCAAACTCCCCAAGATCTGAAAATCAGGCAGCTAATCATGCTAGCCGGTGTCTCCCCTGCAAACGGGGTGGGATGCGCTCACAGCCCCGCATGTTGAATGATTTATAGCACGTCTTACCGTGGCTTTTGGGATCCACTGTAGCTAGCTCTGAAGCTAGCTAACCGGCCTGCCTGGAAAATAGTGGTCTTCACTCCTCTTTCCTCGGTGCTGGTGTCTATTCAACACCAATAAACCACATTCTGCCTGTCGATGCTTTTACTTAAACCCCTCTCCATCCTGATGCCCCCAGTCAATTGGACAGCTAGCAGGCGTGTGCGACTTGACATGAGTCAAGTGGCAGTCAGTTTAAGTGACAGCTAGCTAGACCGACGCCTGCCAGCTAACCTAGCAGCAGCGTCGACGTCCAGAGAAAATCAGCGGCTAGCTCTGGCTGCTGTTAGCACCAGCGCTAACTAAATAACGCAACGCTAGGAGCTGCCGGGGACGCTTTCAGTGGGAGGCTGGTGCATTCAAATGGACAGCTCCGCTCCGCTCAGCACTGTGCACTGTCATTACGATAATGTTGTCGGCGGATTTCATCAACAGTTCGTGTTATCCCCATTTTGCTCGACTCTCATCCGTTTTTGTTCAGGACTTCATGATGGCGGAGCGGGGCGGGAGCCGAGCGGAAAACGGAAGTTGCTCTTCTTCGACGCCTTTCAAACGAACACGTGAGGTGTAAATAGTATCCTCACGTGGCCGAGGAGGTTCGCAAAAACATAACTGAACTGGTAAGAGCAGCTCGCATTATTTATCAGGGTTCGTATAGTTAACTAATGTGGAAGCGTATTTCAGTCAAAATAAATAAAACAAAAGAAAACTATGACCATAATTTAAATATTTAGGACAGGTATCTCAAAATTTCAGATTAGGAATCTCAGAATTAGACAGATAGAAAGGAACTTTATTAATCTACACTTGCTACGGCCGCAAAATGATCAGAAATAACAAGATAATTGTGGATATATTAGAAAACAATGAAAAAAATAAGGCGCAAAAATGCTAAAACCGCTAAAAACAATAAAAAGACATGTAAAAAGACAATAAAATAAAGCAAAAAATAAAATATAGGCTAATATACATACACTAAAAGACCTGTCACAGTAATTATATGTACATAAAGTGCAATGTGATAATAATAATAATAATGGATTGGATTTATATAGCGCTTTTCAAGGCACCCAAAGCACTTTACAATGCCACTATGTGAGTGATTTCTCAGGTATTTATGTGCATATTGAACAGTCAGATTGCCTCCAAGACAAAGGACCTGTGTTGGTACTAGGTCCTACACAGTGGCTGTAACCGTCTACTGCTGAAGGAGCCACTCATGGCCTCCACAGGCTCATACAGGGGTGAGATGTCTTGTTCGTAATGGACATTAGCTTCGGCTAACATCCTCCTCTACTGATTCTAGAGGACTAAATGATTCCACAAAGCATCAAGTGGTATAAAAATCTCTTAGTAATGTCCCACAACAAAAAAAACAAAAGCAAGGCTAAATAAAATCAAGTTATATCTTTAAGACTGGAAGTAAAATTGCTTCAAAGTACTGTTTGCATTGTAGTAACTATTCTGAACTCCATCCATCCATCCATCCATCCATCCATCCATCCATCCATCCATCCATCCATCCATCTCCTTTCACTTACTTTAAATAAGGATCGCAGGGGCTCTGGGGCCTATCCCATTGATAATAGACTCTCAACATTCATTTTATGCAATTTAACTTTGAGAGTTTGGTAAGTTTTCCCTTCTTAAACTACTTGGACTTGTTCAGTAGTTTCAGTAGTAATTTCAGTTGTTTTAATGCTAATCTTTCTGCAGTCATCCTGTAAACAGCACGTGTACCATATGGGATACAAAACAAACGAATGAATGAATGAAATCTTTATTAATCAGACAGACGCTGTAGAAATCTAAAGATAAAAGTTCATATTATATGTAAGACCAATTTTGTAAAGTTGCTCTTACAAATATAGATAAAATGTTTTAATATTGTCATGTATTAATGATTTGTAATAACACAAATAATCATCTGCGTCGAGAAAATGTTATTTCTGAAAAAAATGCATTGCAAAATTACATAAAAGTCCACTGTTGCTATAAATCAACCATCAACTCATGCTGACTGATTGTCAGCATTGCCTGAAACAGACGAGAAAACACCTTTGGTGCACGTATTTTTATATTGGCCTACATTATGTCCTTAAACATCTGCAGGCCAGCCTCATAAATAGATTACACAGTAGATTGCGTGTCCTTTTCGATGTGCTCCTTTGTGAAGGTGAGAAAAAATAAATAAATAAATGAGAGGATTTGATTCAGAAAACAATAATTAAGCTCTCTTAATAATTACATCATACATAGTGATGTAAGTATTTAAAGCTTAGCTCAGTGCATATTAATAAAGTTGTTTATTCTTTCCTTATCATAGTGGCCAGCATTTGGGATGACAGATCATTATGCAATCTTTATGGAGAAATCTCCGATGCTATAGCGTGATGAGATTGCGGGATTTTTCCAAAACGACTATATAATCCTTACTGAGAATTAAAAATGCTATATAGTGATGCTGTTGCATAACCTAACAGAAGGACAGACATGTCTAGCAGTGACCTACCAGCATCAGTCAGCCATTATTTAAAATCAAGACCAGTACATGGGCAACAATGTTTCAGGTATTTGTTACCAGTGTGTAGGGGTAAAGCTTATTCAGCGACTATTAAATGCGATCCCCCCCCGCCCCAATCCCTTTTCACTTAAATGGATTTTGTTGTTTTCCTTCATTCAACCTGATTTGATTTCAGATGATGTCTACACGCAGCGACACGTCATCGCAATCACACATATGGCTTGTTTGGCACGGCATTTGCTGTCTTAATCCACTCAGTATAATCTGT
>NW_005187641.1:325070-353973 GCF_000239375.1 Pundamilia nyererei | reverse complement strand
AAATTCTTTACAAATCCTACCATGTGAATTCATGGATTATTTTTTCACATTCTGTCTCTCACAGTTGAAGTGTACCTCTGGTGCAAATTACTGATCTCTGTCATCATTTTAAGTGGGGGAACTTGCACAATCGGTGGCTGACTAAATACTTTTTTGCCCCACTGTATTTAGTAAATGTTGGTCCCAAGGAGGATGAAGCAGGATATGCTTTGTTGTTGGAGTATCTTGTGATTGACAGGGAAAAACAGATTTCTTCAACAATAAAAGAACAAAGAAAAGGAAAAAGAAACAAATGATGTTGTTATACCTATATATGAGATCTGCACATAACTAAACTTATAATTTAAAGAAAAGCCTCTATACTAGCCTTTGCAGTTAGCTGGTTTTCACATTTCCCTAACAAAGAAACGATCTCTGGTTCAATCCCAGAAGGACACACAAATCCGTTTGGGGTTGCATCAGGATGTGCATGTGATGTAAAAACTCTGCCTGTCAAAGTGGCAAAAAATGAAGACACACACACACACACACACACACACAAAATGAACATAAAATAAAATGCCATTTTAAACCTCTGTGTTGACTATTAACCTCAAACACAGCCGTAAATCTCTTTCTTCATCCAAATGAAACAAATAGTCGTGCAGATTATCACACAGTGGGATAATAGCTGTAATCGGCCTCTGACTCTTTAATACTTCAAAAATCTGTTTCACTCTGATGTCTTTGGAAAAACAGAACGATGAGCCAAATGACCATCTATTCTTTTATTGTGTTACTGTCACGTGTTCTGCAGCAGAAAATATAAATAAAGCCACAAAATCCAGAAACAATCAATGATCATAAACGTGTAACTTTATTTGTAGTCTTTGATGAACAGTGACTTTTGCTGCAAACTTCATATAAATTACCTGTTAGCGTCCTGATGAGAAGATTTTGCAGTATATAACTTTTTTTTTTTAACTTTCAGATATCAGTTTGTCCAAAGACATGCTCGTGTTGCATCTCCTGCATAAAACACGAGTGAGTAGAAGGACACTGTAATTACTTCAATGCATAGAAAAGCACCTCTTAGCTGACTTCATCATATCGCATATTTTCGGTCGGCTCTGGGCTCAGATAGCAGTAAAGTTTGTGATGTCACCACTCAGCAGGAAACCAAGGCATCATCTCTTTCATCCCTGATCCCGCTTTCCTCCGGTCACACCGCTGACTCCTCCCCTCACGTCTGGATGCAGCCACACACACCCTCATACAATTTCCAAGCATCCCGGCAGTCTGGGCACAAAGGGTCGCGACACACTGAGAGGCACAAGCTGTTGCGGTTAATCAGAGACAGCGCTCACACTGAGAAGACTAAGCAAGAGGAGGAAGGCAGGGTAGTTTTTGCACTGCACAGGTCAGCTGCAGGTCCTCAGCTCCAGAGAGCTTATTTATGATGCGTTTGGCTGACAAACAGAATTCATCTGAGGAAGGTAACATCTCTTTAAAACTTTTTTATTTAGAAGATGTCAGTAACCTGTAAAGTTTTTAAGAAATTTTAACAGTATATATAAATAACATGTTTATACTATTGCAAGAGTTTATTGGACTAATTATTGTGTGAACAGACCTTTTTTCAGCAGTAGTGTCTTCATAGCAAAACCCACCAAGCTCTACATTGTGTGTCAGTGATTTCCTGACATTTCATAAAAGTACATCTGTATTTCCTCTTGCAGAAATGAGCTTGGGGGCAGCGTGTATTTTCTTGCGGGGAGGGAAAAACATTGTAAGTATAAGCTGCAGGAATTTAATTATTGTTTTGATGGATTTTGCGCTGGAAATGTAAACTGCTATTGTGATTGTGTGATTGTGATAACTGCTGCATTCATAAGTAGTTAGAAAGCACCGTGTTTCTTCTTAATGTTCATATTATACTGAAGTTAAGCAATTATTATTTCTTTGTGCAGACAAGACAGCTGGCTGATGATGAGATTGATGGTAATATTTTTTTTTTCTCATTTTTATGACTACGTCATTGTTTTTTACCTACATTTGTACACTTTGCACATTTCATTTTATGATTTGATTTTTTTTACTTTAAACCTCTGCAGAGCTGCGTGATGCATTCAATGAGTTTGATAAAGACAAGGACGGGCTGATCAGCTGTAAGGACCTGGGCAACCTGATGAGGACAATGGGTTATATGCCCACTGAGATGGAGCTGATCGAGCTGAGTCAAAATATCAACATGAACCGTGAGTCCTTAAAAAAAGTGTTTGTTTAAAAGTTGAATTTGTTGAGGAATCCCATAGTTAGCGGCTGTTTTCATTGCTTTAATCTAGATTTGATGAGAGACAGAAAAGCCCACAGACATGTCGAACCTTTTTTCCCCTCTAGTCGGTGGCAGAGTCGACTTTGACGACTTTGTGGAGTTGATGGCCCCGAAACTGCTGGCAGAGACGTCTGGAATGATCGGTATGAAGGAGCTGAAAGACGCCTTCAAAGAGGTGAGAGTAAAGAGCTTTTTCTGAAACTTTCCAGCCACCTGCGTTCTAGACTGCCAGATGGCGATCATTATCATCACGGCTGTGATTAAAAGCTGCTCTCTGCTGTTTGCTGCCTCTTGTTAGTTTGACATGGACGGAGATGGAGAGATCACAACGGAGGAGCTGCGATCAGCCATGATAAAGCTGATGGGAGAGCACATGAGCCGGAGAGAAATCGATGCCATAGTGAAAGAGGCCGATGACAACGGGGATGGCACCGTAGATTTTGAAGGTACAGACTGTCTTTCGCCTACATCAGTAAAGAGTAACAGTGCAGTGAAGTGAAGCAACTGATCCTCGTCTTCTTCTCCTTTGCAGAATTTGTCAGAATGATGTCCCATCAATGACAGTCGAGGACAAGGCCAGTCAGGAACATTCATTTGCACCTCTGCAAACACGCACTAACACTGATGCTGTTCTTTTCTGGGCTTGCAAATGTTAAAATTAGATGCTCAAAACAAGCAATATCAGACTGATCTCAGAGCAGATTTTATAGCTATGCAAAGAATTACAATGTGTAATGATTTTTCAAGCACAAGAGTGCTAAAAAAACAAAACTCTGTTGTTATGTTTCATCATATGTACCAGGGATGTCAAACTCATTTAGTTCACTTTGATCCTAGTGGGCAGTGGAAAGAAGTCTAAGTATATATTTAATCACTGAAATATCTTAATATAAGAAAAAGAAGTCCAAGTATGTCTCAGTGTTTCCACATGATAAAGAAATAATGCTGTAGTAAATGAAAGAAACCCTTCAGCATCTCTTTGGGCTTAGATTGTGAGGAATAACTGTGTAAGATTACAGAAAAAATCAGAAAGTTCCTGTTACTTCACACCTTTTTTGTGGACTTATTGTAAAAAACTGAAACTTCTATTTCTTCTGTAACCTTTCTGTGTTTAATTGTTTACCTATTACTTAATTACTTTGGTATAGAATGAATGGGCACGAGGAAAGTCTTCATCAGCAGGAAAAAACTCCAAAACTTGTTACAAAACATTAAAAGTCCAAAAATGTATGCATATCTTCCAAAGGCATCTCGTGGACCAGATTGTAGTCTTTGCCAGGCCCACTCTGGCCCCTGGGCCTCATGTTTGACAACCCTGATATAGACTGTATACAGTGGAAGTTTGTTGAAATGGAATTGTTTTTATATTTGTATCATTATTAAATTATTCTTACCATTTAAACAATGTTACAACAAAGCAGGATTTAAAGTTAAGTCACTACTGTACTGTACATTATTAACCTGAGCTGGTTGTATTAGCTAATCTGTAACTAACTTCCAACAAGTGAAGCAGTAACATGGATCTGCCTTTTCTTTGGCAAAGCACAAAATAAAACACCTGATCTGAACATCCGAAATGGATTCAGGAGTATCTGTTGAACAAGAAAGTTCTATGTGTCTGCCTGAAAGGAACCCACAGACTCATTTAGGTGTAGACCATATTGTCCTTGTGACTTCTTGCATTCCAGTAATGTGCAGTCATTTCACTCCAGAAAGAAGTGATTTAAACATGAAAAAGTTTAGGGACTCTGCTCTGCTAGGATTGAGTAAAAACTTTGGAAGGACACTAAGAAACTATGTCACTTAAAAGAGGCAGAAATGTGGGATTTTGTGACTGATGCATAACAGATTTAAAGGTATTAAGAGCAACAAAAAAACCTCCCCCAAAACAAAAAAAAGAGGTTCATGTCCCAGAACGTGTCCTTTTAGAGAGACAGTCTGAGCCATTATTTGAGGTTAATACTCTCTGTAAGTTGGGAACTTCACGGAAATATGGACATAAAACACAGAGAGGAGCTTAAAAGTATTAAAGAGTATTATAACCCCATATCCATTAAAAAAAGGAAGGAAAAGAAAGGTTGAGTGAAATTTGAGGCACGTGAACACTTTTTTTTTTTTTTTTTACCTGTGGACTGATTCATTCTTGCAGTTGGTGATCAGTAATTGTGTCATACCGATCCACAGTGTGAGCGGCTGGGATTAAATATTGGGGCTGAATTCAGGGATGTGCCACGGGACAAGCTGTACTGTCACATTCGGGGAACACCAGCCAGGCAGATGTTGCTGCACGACAAACTGGGCACAGCATCAAACAGACAGACAGATGGGGCATGAGGACTTATGCTGCCAATGAACAAAAGTGAACCTAATTACTAAACACACATCTGTGAATGGTGCTCCACAGAGAGAGTGTTCGCTCTGCTGGTATGCTTAATGGATAAGTAACAAAATATCTGGTCTTTTATTACTATTATTATTATTACTTTTATTTTGAAATGATTGTTCTTTTATGTGGATTGGGACTCAGACACTGAAACAAAAAAAGTGACAAGGTTTCACTGCTATTAATGGCACACTAATGTAAGTGAGGGTGTTTAAAGAGGAGGGTGGGGGGCACATTTAAACTTACGGATGTAGTGCCAAGCGAGGGTTGATGAGTCCAGAGGAAGAATCTGATGATGTAATGCTCACTGGCTGGCCTTTGCCCTGATCCTTCCTGATCCCTCTAACATCCAGCATCAACCTTTATTGCATTAATCCTCAGTAATCTCTCTCTTGGTTGCTCTCAGACTCAACTCTGATGTAGCCTCTATACCCAATGACTTCTTCTCAGCCCGACACATTAAAAAAAAAAACAACCCTTACCATTTTAACTTATTGCGCTGATAGCCCCTTCCCCAGGCAGATTTCATTTGGTTAGCTTTAATCTTTCTGAGAAGAGTCGGATGCACTGCGGGGTATCTGCTGCTGGAGCACCTGCCCTGTGAGAGTAAATACAGCTTATCAAAGTCATCCAGTTGTTGCTTGCTCACATTAATCTGTGAATTGTTTTGTAACATTGAGTACAGACAATATTGCATAACACCAGCGCTATAAACATCGGCAAGCTCGTTGTTGAAAAACACTAAGCCGAACCGTAACGACTTGAGAAATATTGTTTTTCTTAACTGATTCTTTGGGATGCTCAAATCCCAAAGATTTAGGATTTGAATAATTAAATAACAATGAAATGTTGTTATTACATTATTATTTCACTGCTACAAATACTGTTGCTATTTGCACTACCTTAACGGAAAAAGAAAGGACTGAGTGGGACAGGAGAAGTGAGTGATGAGGGAATTCTGTGCGTCTCAGTCTTACTGATGTGCGACCTGTAATAAAGAGATCAGTAAGCTGCTTCACCTTCAGCTAATTAACTTCCTTTTGGCCTCTGTTTGAAAAATGTGCACAAGTTGTGTTCCTTTAAATGAATACTGTAGCTGAACAGTGAGCCACTTGTGAATCTTTCAATGCGTCTGTTGTTTTCTTTTTCTTTGGTGGCCAGCGTTATATTTTTTATGCTGTAGCGTACTGGGACACCACAGCTGATTTCCTTAAGACCGTCTTAAGGAAATCACCTTCTGTCCTCTCAGTGCTGAGGAAACTTGTCAGCATAATGGACACGGCCTCTAATCTTGCATCAGAGTCACACCAGAGCGCCTTCAGGTGTAGACCAATAAGACATGCGGTGAGCTAAAGGTGACACAGGAGGTCTTTGCAATCAGCGTCCAACAATCTCTGCTGCACTGAAACCAATTATAGAAGAGATGTACACAAATGCCAAACAGAGGACAATAAAAAGGGGAGTAAAACTTACACCAGTCACTCTTTCCCACAAAATCCAAACCAAACCAAATATATAACCACATTTTCCCGAGTTCAACAAAGTCTTGATAATACTGTTTATTTTATTCATCGATGCAGATTCCTGAATATTAAAACCACCTTTCTTCAAATTTTATGAAGGATATGTGAAACTTTAAAAAGTAAAAAAAATAAAAGGACATTTACAAAGCTCTGTTTCTATTTTTTATTATTTATTTATTTCATTTGGGCTGAATTAATATCACTTGTAATTATGTTAATGTCATTCATTGTTATTCTCTATTTTCCTCTTTGTATTGTTGCACATGCGCTCAGTCCTTTCTATATTTAAGTTGTAGTTTCTGTGTCGATGGCGCGATGGCCAGTTTTTGGGTGATAAATAAAAAAGAAGAAGAAAGTAACCATATATGTTAAATAAAACTTACTTTATAATGCTTACTATAACTAATTTATACTGCTAAGTTTATAAGTTATATGTATATGTCCTCATGTTCAAGACGAAAGACATAACTTGACCCCATAAATAAATAAATAAATAAATAAATAAATAAATAAATAAATAAAGCCATTCATTAAGTAAAAAAAAAACAAAAAAAACAACTGTTGCGGACGGAAGCCGAAAAGGGACATCGTGCGAGTTCTGCAGTAAGTACAGCCTCTGCCACTACACCAGAATATATTTAGCTAAAAACTGAAAACCATCGTGTTATTAGTTTTCATCCGTCAGAAACAAGCGACGGTAAGTTGCCTCGTGCATATATTTACATGCTGGTGTGTTGACGTTAAAGGACGGTTTACTGTGGCAGCTAAAGGCAGCTAACTAGCTCTGCTGTTAGCTGCACGCTTGGCAGCTGTCACAACTCAAAGCTGCTGGTTTTAAGTCTATGAATAAGGTTTATGATAATCATAAAGTGCAGGTATGTGGCTTTTACTAAATGATTTGCTCCGGACTAAAAAAAATGTACGCTTAAGAGTTGTAGCCGTCTGTTTGCATTTGTTGCTAACTATTCTGATTAGTGTTTAACTTTGGATGGAGTCTTTAAGCGAGGCAAAAACAGCATGTGTGTCCATGTGGAAATGGACAGGTGGAAATGCGTATAAAACCATACAAAACCGATCACTGGATTAAGTTAATTAATCCAATTAATTAAGTTAATTTTTCCTTTTAAAAATGTCAGACATTCAGTGCATGTGAGATCTGAAGGTGTCAGTGTGAGCAGCACAGGCTGGGACTGAGAATAGACTCAGCATAGACAGGACATCTAATAATTTGAAGAGGAAATCAGTAGAATCCTCATGGCCTACCTGTGGAGGTATAGAGATTACAAAGAGGGACATGGAGGGATAAAGATGACACCATGAAGACATGAGAAAAAGAAAACTATAGAAGATGCAGCTGCCAGGCAGTAGGAGAAGAGGAAGACCACCGAGAAGATTCATGGATGTAGTGAAGGAGGTCGTGTAGGTGAGGATTTTAGAGATAGGGTGAGATGGAGGCAGATGATCCACTGTGGTGAACGCCTAAAGTGGACAGTGGAACGAAGAAGAAGATGATAGCTCAGCAGTTGTTAGTTTCAGTCTCGTACAAAAACCTGCAGTCACATATGAATCTGTGAATGTGTAACATTTATGATTATTTAGTTATTTCTTTTTGTCCACACAGATCTCCCCTGATGTTGACTGGATGTAGAAACCTCTCTCGGACATTTTTCTCGCTCACCAGTAGAAGGCTTTGGACTAGACAGAGTTTTAAGTCCCGAGCTGCTCTGTGCTCTTCAGCCTTTTCATCCGTCCTTCATTCTCTTCCTTCATCTACCCACAGTCATCACATCCTGCCTAGCAGACAAAGCTCAGCTCGCCTTCCTCCGTCTGTTAATTTCTCCTCAGCTCATTCGTCCGGTCTGATGGAATTAAAGGAAGTCCTGCAGGTTTTGGAGCAGCTTGCTCCGCTGTCGCTTGCCGAGTCTTGGGATAATGTCGGCTTGCTGGTGGAGCCGAGCAAACCTCGGCCCGTTAAGACCATTCTGCTGACCAACGACCTCACAGATGCCGTCATGGAGGAAGCAGTGGCTGTGAGCTGCGATCTCATTATTTCGTATCACCCGCCGTTGTTTCGGCCAATCAAGCGTCTGGTTCAGAAAGACTGGAAGCAGCGGCTGGCTGTGCGGGCCGTGGAGGCCGGCATAGCGGTCTTTTCCCCTCACACTTCATGGGATTGCGTGAAAGGAGGCGTGAACGACTGGCTGGTTGGAGGACTTGGTGAGAAGTCTCTCTGAATGTAAAATGTGATGCTCGCACTTAAATCATTAGATATGAACACGATGCTTATTCACTGACCTTCATTTCATCCCCACTGCCTTTTTTCTTTGTCGCATCAGGCAGCGGTCAGGTGTCGGTGTTGAGTCAGGTTCTCGGCGCCGCCTCCCACAGTCACAAACTGGAATTCACGGTCAGAAGCGCAGAGGAACTAAACATGATCATGGAGGAGCTGAAGGCTTGTGATGGTGGAACGACCCTACAGCATTCAGGCAGCAGGTTGTGTTCAGACATCACCGATTAGCAACAAGCTTTAAATGAAAACCATTTTGGTAGTTTTGTCATATATGTGTTACTTTTGATTTATTTCTTCCAAACACACATTATTGTAATTTGCGTTTCGCTTTAATCAAAGCTGGAAATCACCCGCAGACACTTGAAGCCATCACAGGTAATCCAAAGCTGCTTTTGGACTGTAACTATTACCAAAGATTTGTTTCAGTTTGCATTCGGACCACTTACACAAACTTCAAATGTATATATTATACATTTTATGTCTGAGGGGTTGAAAGTAAGGCTGTGTTTAGCCCCTTTTCCCAACTAAAACCAAAATGTCATTATTATGGTAAACATCAGGTAGTATGGCACTACGAGTATGGATGCTCGAAGGCCTTAAAATAATTGGATATTCTATCACTGAAAGCGTAGAAACTGTAGAGGACTGATACTTTATCTACAGTTTCTCATGCATAAAGCACATAATATCCTTTTAAAACTAAGTCGGGTGAATAATTTTACACATACTAAAGTTTGAATATGGGGAAAAAGAAAAATGAACAACATTTTGATCCAACTTTAGTCTGATTTTTTTTCCTCCTATATAAGACACCATATTCAAAATCAAAATCTTTTTTTCTTGTTTTAGAAATAATAATATATCCAAACTTAATGATGGATTTCTCTTCTTCCTCCTTGCATATATTTTCAGATTTTTCTTTGTTTTTTTTCCTCTTCTTTTTAAGCCTTGCTTTAACAGCTGTTGTTTGCGTGGCTAATGCTTTACTGATGTTAATGTCACCTTTGTTTAGTGGTCGTTCGGTTTATGTGTTTGACACTCACACCCGGACCAATCACAGTACACTTACATCACTCAAAGTGCCTTTTAAGTTGGGAAAGAAGCTTTTCTGTAGTTGTAAATCATGGATTAAACATGGAACAAAGAGTCTGAAAGAACCTCAGCACAGTCAGAAACCAATGTTTTCATAATTCATGTCTCAGTTATCGAGACATGACAGTTATGTAATGGATGTAAATCGTACACTTGATGTTATTAAGTCTTTTGTTTCTTTGTACTGGTAAATAACAGTTCATGTCTCTTCATATTAGACCAGACAGCAGTGGTATCCATGTCAGCGTAACCTGTTGTGACTCAGCCCTGACCCCGAGTGTCCAGGCTCTGTTAGGACACGGCACTCCCAGCCAGTCTCTCACCATCGTAAAGTTAGAAAAGGTGCGGGCTGTTACAGGAATCTGAAGAAAAAGTTCCTGACTATTGTTATGATTAACTTGTTCTGTTCGCATTAGTAACACTTCATCTTTTCTTTAGCCCCCTCTCCTGGGCCACGGCCAAGGCCGATGCAGCGTTTTGGACCAGCCAGTGACTGTCGGAGCAGCCGTCCAAAAACTGAAATCTCACCTGGGTTTGAGTCACCTCCGTTTGGCTCTGGGCTGGGGGGAGACGCTGGGTGAGAGACGAGTGGACACACACAAATCTGTCACTAAATTAGAATAGTTCAATTATAACACGCTCACATTTAATTTCTACCACGATTGCAGTAAGGGTAGAAACGTAGATGGAGGTTCAAGAATTTCCATCCATTAGCTCTGCACTCTTTTTTTTCTTATATTAAGTGGGCTTAAACGTGTAGTTCAATATCATTACACTGACAGAAAGGGCAGTTTTGCTCGTTCGGTCTACTTAAGATCAAAGTGGGCTGCAAGTGGCCCATGATGTCAAATTAGTTGGACATCCCTGCAGTAGAAGGTCATGGAGGACATGAGTTCATAAACACTGGTCACTCTGGTCAGTTTGGGAGTCTTTCACAGTCGTTTACGCTCACATGCACAGAAAATTTAAATTCACTGATAATCTGAATGAGCAGAACAACAAGCTGGAGCACCCAGAGGAACAGAGAGAGCATGCAACTCCACACAGAAAGAAGAAAAGTCATGTCCCTGTTCTGTTTTTCCTTCCCCAGAGTCCTCTGTGTACACTGTGGCTGTATGTGCTGGGTCAGGGGCCTCAGTACTGAATGGAGTCAAGGCGGACCTCTATGTCACAGGTAACAAACATTTAATTTTATTAGTTTAAATATCACTAAAACGTCTTCATATCACAATGCTTGCAGACATAATTATGCCCCTTTTTCAGGGGAGATGTCCCACCATGAAGTGCTGGATGCTGTGGCAAAAGGAACCAGCGTGATCCTCAGTGACCACAGCAACAGCGAGCGGGGTTACCTGGCTGTGTTCAGGGAGAGACTAGCCGTGCGCCTGCCCGATAGCGTAACAGTGGTCCTGTCGAAGGCTGACAGAGACCCTCTGGAGGTCGTTTGACTGACTCTTGATTGGAAGTCACAGTAGTTTTTCTGAAAGATGACTTTTTACTACAGATATGTGTGACATTTTGGCAACCCCCCCGGAGTTTAACATGCAGGCTCTTTACGTAAGGCTATCCACTGGCTGTGCCTTGAAAATATTGTTAAATGTTGTTGTATTTATCATGTCTCTCTGGAAGGGTCTTAATAAAATGGGCTGTGGTTGATCAAAATGTGCTGTTGGCGTGTGGAATAAGACGTTTTATAAGTAATCTGTAATCTTAATGCATGCAGCTCCTACATGCAGAGGACACATTGTGTGTTTTAATCCCAATGATGTGACCTTTGCTTCCATGCCGAGAGGAATTTCAGCATCCGCAAGTTGTTTTTTTTTTTTCCTAAAATGAATAGTTTCTGCTTCCTGCACAGAGAGAAGGTAATCCTCATGGGATTAAAATGTTTGCTGTTGCTGTATAAACGTGGATATTGGACCCCACCTGCTCCACAGGAGACATCAGCACCAGCCTGAGCCAGCTATGAAGATTCAAAGCTGCAATTCAAGGATTTTTTTTTAATGTATCTCATAACTTGTGAAAGATAAATGAAAGTGACAGGTTCTTCTCAACAAGATGACCTTTTAACCTCTGAACAAACATGGATGGAAATCAAACGATTTAGCACATACATGTCAAAGAGCAGGCCTTTGGTATTGCTTCAGTGCACGTACTCCTGCCCCACTGCTGAGGCTTAAAAACAAAAACAAAACTAGTAACAGTCCTCATTATTGACTTTTACAGAGTCTTACGCCTGCACCGCCTATGACACACCTGTTCTTTCATAAAAACATTAGGAGGCATCACACACTTAGCTGCCCCCCCGTCAGGGTAGTGGCTTTTCTCTCAGTGTGGTGTTCACACCTCCGCTTCCTTTCAGTCCTCAGCAGCTTTTATCCCTAACAACACACAAATGGAGAAGGAAAACAGCTAGAACAACGCGTATACTTCGCTCCTGTAAACCGACTCCAGCTGTCACTTTTATAGTGCAAGCAGGTAGGTCTGAGGCCTGTCAGCTTGAAAGTTTCCTTCTCCCACTGAGCCCTACGAGGTGGATAAATATACTGCAGGGCATCATCCACAGTGAGGCAAAGCTGCAGAGTGTAATGTGCTTTAAAGTCTCTATTTGATTTATATTTGAAAGTCTGTTGAGTCTGTTGGTTAATAAGTCTAATGAAACTCAGCAGCAGCCTGTTGAACTAAAGTTTCTTGTGACAACTTTCTGTGATCTTTACCAAGTCAGGGAGTGGAAACTGATTCAGGAAAAGCAGAATGAGGACTGCTGCACGCAAGAAAAAAATGCTGATATAAAATGATACTGTATTTTTACTTTAAAGTCAAATTTAGAGTAAAATATTTCACTTTTATACTTTGCTTCTGCACACCGTCACAGTGGAGTGACTTAAGTGCAGACATCTTTAGATGATGGGCTTAAAATGAGCATTAACTGTTTTGAAATTATGATAAAAAAAACAGTCCTTCATTTTTCAGAGACTCATAAGTAATTGGACAAAATGATATAATGTTAAATTTAAGGATTATTATTCATGCTTGGATAAAAATCTTTTGCAGTTGCCAAGAAATGCTGCGTTTCCTCACTTGAGACGTTTTGCTAGGCCTTTTCAGTCTTCAGTTGCTGCTTGTTTGTGGGAGTGAAAAGCATGATGGGTTGGGTTGAGATCAGGTGATTGACTTGAGCGCTGAGGAATATCCCATTTCTTTGTCTCAAAGATCTCTTGGTTTGCTTCAGCAGTTTGCTTTGGGTCTTTGAAGTGCTGTTCAGCAGTTCTGCAGCATGTGGCTGAATCTGAGCAGACTGTACACTTCTTAATTTATCCTGCTATTCCAAACAGCAGTCATATCATCAAGAAACACCGGTGACCTGGTTCTACTGGCAGCCAAATTATACCAATACCATAATAATAATAATGCCATAATACTGCCTCCAGCATGTTTGACAGCTAATGCGGTATGCTTCAGATCATCAGCTGTTAAATGTTCCCATTATTCTGGCACAAGTTCATAGTGTTTTCATCTGTTCAAAGAGGGGTTTTTGTTTTGTTTTGCCCAACTGTGCAGACTCTTTTAGGCACTTTCTGGCAAAGTCCAGTCCGGCCTTCTTGTTCTTAAGTGTAACAAGTGGTTTGCACCTTGTTGCAAACCCTTTATTTTTCCATTCATGAAGGCTTCTCTTCTCCAGAGTATCCTTGACTTGGTGTTCATTTACTTGCTGTCAAGTTGCTTTTCTTATGATTCCTCCACTCCTCATGTTTTGCTGCTCTGATAAATAATTTTGTTTTTCCAATCTAATGACGGGCTCCATCGACATCTCTTTGGGGCTCAGCTTTAAAATTACAGCGAAAAGCTAAAAAAATTCAAAAATTTTGAATCCACATCAGCTATAATTATTTTTTGTGTTTAAATTGCAAGGAAAAGGGCCTCACCTGGTCATGAAACTGCTTATCAATCAATTGTCCGATTTTGACCATTTGAAAATGAAGGGCTGTTTATAAAAATGACCATAACTCCTAAACAGTTGATGCAAAACTTGTACAAATCCTTGAATTAAAGCTGAAAGTCACATTTGAATCATTTAAACTCGTCTGCAGGGGTGTTCAGAGGCAAAACGACAAAAATTATTAAACAAATTATGGTTACTCCATTTTTTACTCCTTAAATCCTGTGCAGAACATTCCTATTAATGATTATTTAATCCAAACACATTTACTTTTGCTTGCAAATGAGTGTAATGACCCTGTGGTACAGCTACATTTACATGCCTGCTTAACAAATGTCAGTCACAAAAAAAATCAGGACACTGTGAATCAGTTTGAACGGGTCCATTGTTTTGGGCGCATAATCCCTAAATACAAACTTGCATATAAACACTTAGACAGTCACACTTGTCTAGTGGCCAAACTGCAGCCACTGGCCAAACTGTCGCCCTCCTCCACCTAAACTCAGGGTCTGACTCCCTGCTGAGACAGCCTAACAGGCAGCCTGCTGGGAGGAAGAAACATGTCATCAAGTCATCAGAAAGCCCCAGGGGACCAAGCAATAAACTCCTTTAATGTATAAGAAGTTTTGCATTTCCAAGAACTATTCATTAGAGAAAATTAAGAAAGTTAAAAAAATAGCTAGATGAAAACTATGTATAAATTATTCTGCATTTACATCAATAAATGCAAAAAACAACAAAAGTAAATAGTTACTAATTATAATAAAATAAAAAATTACTTATTTTCTCCTGCATGCATTACTGTGCCAATGCCTTGAACCACCAGACTTCCATGTAGATTTTAAATTGGTGTTGAGAATCTCTGAAAGTCTTTCAAAGCTTTTCTTTGCACTTTGGCTTTTTTGGGGTCTTTTTTCGTCCAGTCCTTGTACCTGACCATATTCAGATGATTGCCTCTTTACACTGATTAATGAGTTGTTTAAGCATACAAAAAAAGGCGTCTAAAGAGCTATTAGCCAAAACCTTGGCATATCTTAGCAAGGTGTGCAGTGTTTCCTTAAAATAATTAAGGAAACTGGACAGGTGGAGGACAAAAGAAGATGGGACATGTCTAAAAAAACATATAGCAGACAAACAGTATCTGAAAGTCATGTCCTTAAGGAATAGGGAATAAAATGACCTGAGAGATGCTTCATTCAGGTTATTGTTAATGAAGCCTTAACAGAAATGGTCTCAGTGAAAGATTTGCTATCAAGAAGCTATTCTTAAGGAAGGGAAGCAGTTATGGAGTGATGAAAGTTTTGGTTCAAATCTTGATGAATATGTGAGGAGAGAGGAACAGCAGTGAGCGTCTACAGACATCTGCAAAACAAGGTGGAGGATCTGTCATGGATTGGGGCTGCATTTCCATCAATGGTGTTGGAGATCTTTTAAAAATTAATGGCACTGCAAAAAACCATCTGGACTGCATCTGATTGGCAGCATCTTTGTTTTTCAGCATGACAACAATCTCAGATACACTGACGATGCAGTAAAAACATGCTTGGACAGAAAAAAAACATAAAGGAACACTATCAGTTCAATTCAGTCCAGTATTATTTATATAGTGCCAAATCACAACAACAGTTTCCTCAAAATATGTAATACTGTAAGATAAAGATGTTATAATAATTAGCCATAGATTACTAAAGCAGTGAGGGATCATCTTAACAGAGAACAGAACATAAGGCAGCCATCATCCAAAGAAGCGCTCCGAATTTTCTTCAAAAACCGTGAGAAGTATTCCTGAAGAGTACGTCAAGGAATTACAAGAAGGCTTCCCAAGACAATTCAGTCTGTGTTAAAGAATAAAGGTGGTCATACCAAATATCAGCTTTCAAACTGATTATAGAATTGTCAAAATTCGGTTTTTTTCTTATATACTACGTTTTCATGCATGTTTGTATGTTTTAATAATCAATTGCTGGATCTATTTCCCATTTTCCCAACAAAATATAAAGAAGGGGTAGACTGTTGTACTGGACTGTGCTTGATGCATTAATGCATGTTCTTGTTGATGGTTGTGATTTAGCATATTTGACCTTCCATGCATCTATAGTTAGATAGTTTACAGATTTGCGTGTAAAATAAATGATCTTCAGTGCACTGAGTAAGTAAAAGAATAAAGGAAAGTAAATCACAATCAGTGTTTTCAGATATTGAGATAAACCCTGATTTCCTCCAATGTGACGAGTGTTGTTTGTTTTCTTTGTTGGAACAGAAATGAGAATTGAGGGTAAAGGGAGGAGAGACAGGGAGGCAAATAAAACTCTATGTGAAAATGGGCCCATTTGGCCATAGGTGTGAAGTCCCACTCACCTATTTAAGAGACCACGTCAGCCCTGTGGGCTCTGACGGAAAAAGGACAGCCGATGGTTAAGAGCGCGAGTCAGAAGTTGAGTGAAAAACTCTCTAGTTGCAGCTACTTTTTTGTTATAGAAAGCAGAGAAAAATCTGTACGAGGAACAGGAGAGAGCAAAAGGAGCTGAAGAAATGTTAATTTGGATCCGGTGAAGAGGACGAATAAAGAGACAAAGACAGACAAGAAGGACTATGCTGAGCATGGAGATGTTCCCTGGTTTGACTCTGGGACCACAAAGGATTGGAGACTGCTTTTACAGAGGTGAGAGGGACTGAATGCATTCATGTTTAAGCAATTAACATAAACAGATGTCTTATTTTATACTGTTGATTGTACATTAAGGAATAAATGTTTTCATAAATTAGAACCTTTTTAATTTCTCACTTTTTAGGTCCTTAGAAAATGACAAAACAAATATATTAATGCCCTATAGACAAAGGCATGATGGGGCCTTTAATGCAGCAGCCAAACCAGAAATACTACATTAAAAAACGTTTGCACTGAAAGTTCCAGTCAAGTGCTGAAGACACAATTTACTCTTTGAACCTTTTTTTGTACACCTGAAAATACATGAAAGTGGTTTTTAGATCAGATGGAAAAGACTGAATGAAACTTAGTGATTCAGTAGTTTGTACGAGTAATTAAATATATTTAATTTAAGTATACATTTAAAATATGGCTCCATATTTGCTTCACTTTCACCAGTTAAATAAAGTTTTTTTCCTTGGATTTGTTCTTTCCCACAGAGCGGGAGGCACCTGTGCATATACCGCTGTTCCCTCCGGCATGCGAAGCAGCCGCCAAAGCTCTGCCTCCAAGGCTGCTGGCTCCTCCTCCTGCTCCCGTCTCCAATGAGGCTGCAACCACAACCCCGAAAGATGAGGTGAAGATGGAGCTGGAGAACTCGTCTTTATGGAAGCAATTCAGCTCGGTGGGGACAGAGATGATCATCACAAAGAAGGGCAGGTGAGAGATTACATCTGTATTACTCCCCTTATCCCCTAGCCCTTATTTGTGGGGTGTAGCAATTTATCCCAGACAAACCCCAAAGTCATATCACGACCCATCTTGGGGAAATAAATGTACTTTTCATTAAGTCGTGGCCTCCTAAATGGGTCGTAGCAGTCTACCATCTCTTCTAACTTTATACTCCTCTGTTTTTAATGTTTTCATCCCATCTTGCCTTCATCAGTTTTAGTTCTTCCCTAATTCCTTCTCATTTACTGTTTTCTGTGACCTTTGGTGTCCTGAACCTATGTCATTTTGTTTTTTTAGACGGATGTTTCCTGGTTTGAAGTTGAAGCTGTCGGGCCTGAATCCATCACTCCGTTATATCCTCCTCCTGGATGTTGTTCCCGTTGACAACTCCCGTTATCGTTTCCAAGGTGGCGGGTGGCAAGCTGTTGGAGCTGCAGAGGCGAGGCTACCAGACCGGGTGTTCATCCACCCAGATTCTCCTGCCACAGGTGCCCACTGGCAGAGCCGCACCATGTCATTTCACTACGCCAAGCTCACAAACAACACCCTGGACACACAGGGACATGTACGTACTGCACATGAACAGGCCTAGCGGAGATACAGCACATAACCTTCAGTGGTGCATGTTGAGTTAAGCCTTTTTCTTCTATTCAAAGATCATCCTACACTCTCTGCATCGATACCAGCCCAGAATTCATGTGATAGAAGCCCGGGACGTACTGAGGTGGGGTGGAGGGCAGCACTCCTTTGTTTTCCCCGAGACCCAGTTTATCACCGTCACCGCCTACCAGAACAGCAAGGTACCGTTATTTTCTGCTCTGACTGCGAGTTTTGTGTTACCAAGCAACAGACTCACAGAGACACTCATTCATTTGATATATAAGAGATTCTTTGCAACATTAAGAACATGATTTCAAACAACAGATGTAATGTAATATTAAATGTGTTTTGTGTTTATTTTCAGATCACTGAGCTTAAGATCAACTCCAACCCTTTTGCTAAAGGCTTCCGTGAAGACGGCATGAACAGCAAAAAGTAATTCCCAACACAAGCAGCAAAAACTCACAGTCTACATTCATCTGTTGTTGTGCAGGATCTAAATGCCTTTTTTCTTTATAGACAAAGAGATGCGAGACAGAAACGCAAAATTGCCGTCTTGACAGAAACTTTAGATATAGGTAAGGGGGAAAACCAGATTTATGGCACGTTAAGTAACTTAATTTAAAAACGAATGTAATGTATTTCTCATTTTGAAACATTTCCACTTGTCTGCCATCAGTGAACTGTGATCCATGCGACTCCACTGAGCTCCTGCAGCAGCCCCCAGTAACCGGTGCAGAGCTGCAGGCCCTCGCTCTGGCCTCTCTGCCTGCACTGCCCGAAACCTCCTGTGGGTTCAGACCAGGGGACACCTCCTATCAGGACACTTTGGTCCCGGAGCAGTCACTGGACCTCGGCCAGGAGTTTATGGCATCCCAGATGTCTGACATCAGCATCACATTGGCCAGTGGCATACAAGAGCTGCCAGCAAGCGAGAGGGCAAATAGTATGATTGAAAGGTAGGAGGCAGAGGAATGTAATTGATATTAGCATGATTCACATAGATAGACTATACAAAGAATAATGTTTTATATTTTTAGTCTATATTCTTCTTTACATAACCTAACCTAGCAATGTCAAAATTTCTGGTTCAGTCTTACTGCTAGGAGATGTGTGGTTTACACACATCTCTAATGGCTGATTATTATTATTTTCAGAAATTACGACACTAAATTGATTCAAGCTCTCATTTCCTTTCTCCTCCACAGATCAGACACAATGGCTGAGGCAGCCTACACCTCCAGCTTCCCTGCTGCTCAAGCCAGCTCCTCCTCTTTCCCCTCTGCTCCGCTCCCTCAGTCATCCTCCTCCTTCCCCTCCCATCCTGCCTCTGACCCCTCGGACAGATCCGATCCTCAGCCCTCCATCCCTCCTATCAACTATCCCTCCCTTCTGTCATCTTCCCCCGCACTCTCTTCCACCTCCAACACTCCCTCGCTGCAGCAGACCTCCTTCACCTTCCCCACTCCGCCCCCTTCCAGCTCTACCTCCCCACAACCACTCCTTTCGTCATCATCCTCCCCTTCCTCTTCCTCAAACAACTACCATGCAGTCCCAGACACCATCAGCCCCCACACTTCTACTGATGCCTCTTTTCATGCCCCGTCGTCCACCACATGTCCGTCAGATCTCCAGGACCAAGTAGCTGTTCATTCTCTGCTCACCCAGCCTGGCCAGCAGCTACAGGCCGGACCTCTCGCCACTGATTCACCCAGTGATCAAAGCTCTGCAGCGTTTATGTATCAAAATATTGTGCCAACAAATCCCAGCCCCACTCTGAGCACTGCTCAGCCTTTCCCCTGTCAAAACCAACCACCAGCTCCAGTTCTGTCTTGCTCCTTACCCATGCATGCTTCTTCCACATCTTTTGCTCCTCCATCTATTCCCCCACAGATGCAAAATCTGCCTTTTTCCCATGTATCTCCCAGCCCGGCCCACCCTGCCCTCCACCTCCCAAATCTGACCCACCAAGCTCAAGCTCCTTCACTTGCTCCAGCTACTGCATTTCCTCCCTCTTCTTTCCCTTACCCACCATCCACCCTTCCTCATCCTCCTTTTCAACCCTCCTCTTGCTTGGCTGTTGCTTCTTCTTTCCAGCAGTCCGTCACCCCTGCTGCCACACTGCCGCCAGTAGCACACAATCCTTGTACATCATCTTCTACGCCCTCATATCCTGCTGTTGAAATTGGTGCAGTGCCTCCCTTCAATCCTGCACCACCTTATCGTCCAGAGATGGTACGGCACCACCCATCTCTTCTCCCACAGCTGGATCCATCACTTCCCCCTTCTGCCCCTAACCCAGCCCTCTACCCCACCTTTAAATCCTACCCTCTC
The DNA here is from genome assembly GCF_000239375.1 of Pundamilia nyererei. Classification (NCBI taxonomy): domain Eukaryota; kingdom Metazoa; phylum Chordata; class Actinopteri; order Cichliformes; family Cichlidae; genus Pundamilia; species Pundamilia nyererei. Next base: position 334,118 of record NW_005187641.1, on the reverse strand, counting down.
CGGCTATGTCAGGACCCTCACCCCTCCCTCTCAATCCCATTCAGGCACTTGTACAGGCAACAACATGGCCACTCACTCTCACAGGGGTCCTACCTGGAAATGAGCACAAGACCAATGTTTTGAAATATGGTATTTTTATATGGATGAACTTTTAAGGGGAGTCAATGATGTGTAGAATTAGCTTAAGCCCAGTGTTTGTGTGTCTGTGTCTTCTCAGCAGTTTAGCTGACAGACTGATGAAACTGGGCCTCGTTTGTATATACTTGTTGAAGATTTTCTTTTCTATATTCATTCCAGTGTGAAAAATAAAATATGTTTTTTCAAGCTTTTGTGACTCAATCCTTTTCAACTGAAATATTTTGCTGACAAAGACTGTAATATTTGTATGTAGCTTGAAGGATTTGTCAGATATCCAGCTGAGACTTTGGGGAGTTACTGAGAAGATATGACTAGTTTAAGTAAAGACTGGAAACTAGAGATACAATGTAAAAAATAAAAAATCGAGCACTCTTGAGTGAATTTCTGCCTTAAATCATCTTCTTAAATTTGACTGTTGGACTGGTTGGAAAATCATTAGCCCCAAACAATCAGTGTAACCTACCACTCTCATCAACATTGAATGAAAACATAGACTGTATAAAAAGGACGGACGCGGCCACCATGATGTCACTTATGGTGTGTTCCTCAAAAAGTCAAAAATTCCGACTTCCTAGTCAGAAATGTCTTTTGTGGAATCCTGCCTCAACTCAGAAAGTCGGAGCACGCTGACATACCCCGAGTTAGCAATCGAAGATGTCAGCACTGTTGCCAGGTTTTGTAGTTGCAAAACGAGCCCAAATCATCACCCCTCCACCACTGTGTTTGACAGTTGGTAGGAGGTGTTTGTGCTGATATGCCTGCGCTTGGATTTCTCTAAACATTGCCAGATATCTCCACTTTGGTCTTATCCACAAGAAGTCTTGTGGTTTGTTCAGATGCAACTTTGCAAACCTAAGCCATGTTCATTTTAGAGAACCTGGAAACCCGTCCAAACAATCCATACTTTTTCAGTCTTTTGCTGAGTGTACTGTCATGAACTTTCCAGACTGATGGGCACTAACAATCGTATCATTGTATTGTGTTAACACACACTTGAATATCCCAGAACTAAACTATCAAACCTTCTGCATTTACAGAGTTGCTCACACTTGCCGATAACCAGTTTTAGAACTGCACTGAAAGCTTTATTTTTCTCACATAAGTGTACCTCCTAATTGCTGTTACGCAAATTACAAGGAAGACTAAACAGGAAACATCAGATTTTCCATATTCAGACATGGGTCAGGATTGAATGTCTAATAAGCTCCACCCCATTCATTCAATCAAATGTGAAATACTATTTTGTAAATAGATGGTTTATATTTTAAAGCTTTTAGAATTTAATTTTACTTCTTTCCATTGAGTTTTACTCAGAAAATGACTCTATCTTATAATTTGTTATGCAAAAGTTTTAGCTTTGATGATGAGTTTGACACCCCTGATCTAGAAGATTAGAAGCAGTTAAAGCCTTGTCACTGATCTCTGCCACAGTGCAGACAAAGACAGCATCAGTCATTTTGTGGACAGCTATGAGTACATTTATGGCTGGGAGAGCAGAGATTGTGGGGGATTAACAGGATTTTTAGACTAACAAGTCAAAGGTACTTGACGAGGACGTCAGCAGGCAGCAGTTAATCATTTCCTCTCCTGGCTGCTTTTCGTGGCTTTTGGGGAAACAGATGTTTGAGCTCAACCCTTCTCTAGATATAATGGAGCTTTCAGCATTTGTTAAGTGTACAATTTTCTCTCCTGTTCATTACTGTAACATCACATGGGCTCATTTGATCAACTATTTGACTGAATTTGATCCACATTAATGGGACTCTTCAGACAAATCTATTTTAAAACTTCTAGGAAACAAAAAAGTCTACAATACAAAAAGACTAGATTCAACATGATTATATATCTTATACATGATATCTATACACAGGTGAGCTTTTCTTGTCCATTCGTTTGATTTCATTCTAAGGGTCAACCTGATGTTTACTCAAATTTCCAAGTTGTCATTTATTAACCAGCGAGTTAACCAAATATGATAAATTCTACCGTCTCACACTTGGACTGTCAAAGCTTTGGCTTTTCATTGTTTAGCTCTTCCGAGTGCCACTGTTAGGATGGACGGTAAGGTGTTTGTTTATACAGTTTTATTACTGCAATGGATAGTAACAGACGCTGCTTCTGATTCATCATGATTGTGACTGACCGTTCTTGGAGTAAGGCCGACTAACTGTACAGACACTTTCTTCTTTCAACAGGGAATAACTCTTCCTGAGACGATCACTGAGAGTCTGTATTTTATTTAACACACTGCTGCATTTGAGAGGAAACAAAGAAAAGAAAAAGCTTTATCTACAAGCTGCATCAGTCACGCACTGCACACTTCTCCCGGGACCATGCTGTGCTCCTATTTACGTCCCTCTCTCCCTCACATTTTGCCGCTGAGGCTCCTGAGTTCTGCGGCCTCCAGGGTGGCAGCGGTGAAACAGCATGAACTGCTCTCAGACACTCTGGCCTTTGAGGACCCCCGTGCCTTCAAGGTGAAGAGTCTGGGTGAGCTGCTTCGTGCTCTGGGCGTTTTCCGCCTCTGCTCCTTCCCAGCGCTGGTTAATAACTGTGGAAAGGTGAGACTGCGGTTTGTCAGAAAAGCTTCAAAATATACAAATTGACATCTGGCATTCAATCCATTCACTACTTTCCTCTTCTGCTAATTTCAGTTGATGTCGGTGGCACGCACGCTCCTGGGGAAAAGGGGGTTTTCCTTGCTGCTGAGGCCCACTGTGTATGCCCAGTTTGTGGCTGGAGAAAATGAGGCTGAAATCTCACAGTCCATGCAGAAGATGAGCCTGCAGGGAATGAGACCCATGCTGGCCGTGCCGATCGAGGAGGACCTCGGAGAAAGCACCGGGTATGACTGAGTCTAAGAAGTCGCTGAAAGGCTGCTTCAAAAGACACTTTTTAATTTTCACTCAATGTTCCTAGTACTTGGAAGTTTCGCAGCTGCTGGGCAGATTTTAGCCTTCACTACACTTTAGATCAATGCATGTGGACGTTTAGGTTTTTGGGACACTTATTAACTTAACTTAATTGAACAATGATGTGATTTTGAAATACAAGAACAAATAAATACATTTCTAATTTTGCTAGAGACAGAAACACTCATTTAACTGCACACAACCATGAAAGAAACACATCACAAATCACAAATGTGAAAAAAATCTGATGCAGATGTTTTTTGCTTAAAGAGCAGTTGAGTGGGAGAGATTGCTCCCCTCAAAGCCAGCCTTACAAACTCAATAGCTCACTTGTGCAGCTACAAACAATGTCTTTAATATTTGTCTTGCACCTATCACATGAAATAAAATAAAATGTTTGTGGTATTTATTTATTTTGATAAAAAAAAATAGGCAAAGAAAAGAGTGTCAAATATTCATATATGTTCTGAATTTGGTCAACGGGAATCCAATACACACTGAGAGTCTGATAGAAGCTGTGTTTCCTCTGTGGAAGCTGAGACTGCTCGTAGATTGATGGATTTTTATCTTGAAATTTCTTAAAATCTCTTCTCAACAGGTTTGCATTAATTTGTACATAATTTCAGACATTTCATACGTTTTTTTGTTTATGTATGTTTCTATGAATTGTGGCTTGTAGACTGTCTGAAGTCTGCAGTATAGGTCCCAGCCCACCTCCTGCCTCTGCATCTCAAGCGTATGAGGACAAAAGTTAAAGGACCTCACATTCAGCTCCAACCCACGACACACACAACTGTGCACAGCTGTTACACCTGAGTGTGAAGTCCACTCTTCGCTGTTCTCATGTTACGGTTTATGGTTTATCGCCTGCAGTGAGAAAAGATACGACGACAACATGGACACCATGCTGGAGTGTGTGCGAATGTCCCACAGCAACGCTTGGAGCAAAGACCCGATGATGCAGCTGAAGATCACAGCGCTGCTCAGCCCAGAGCTGTGTGTAAGGCTTCCAAATCAGAGTCCCCAGTCCTTAATATTATTATTTTTTAGAACAGATGCTTGAGGGGACTTTAAACTTTTTTTTTTTGAGTGGGTGGGTAGGTGGAGGCATTTCTGAGTATTCTGGATGTATGGGAACTGGGGTGTTAACATCAGAGGCTTCAAATATGTGGGAAAAAAGATAAGGACACACATTTCAGAGTTTGGTGTATCCACAGCTGTTCCAGGTTGTTCTTGAATGTGCAAACCCAGCTCCCCCTACCTATCTGCCTTACCTGTTTTTATTCAGTTTTGACACTGTTTATTTCCTGAAAATGTACGTGTTGTATTAAAGGTAAAACTCACAAACATCATCAGGCAACAGCCATACGATCTGAATCTCCTCATCAGATCAATGGATGGTGAGGTGAGTCCACAATTCAACAAGTGATCCAGTTTCTTAGGTGTCACCTTTCAGTTCCCATATAAAGAAGTTTTGCCTAAAATCGTCTCTTTCAGCCAATCAGCTTCCCCGGTTTAGATGAAAAGGAAGCTGCCCACTTACGATCTGGCCTACTGAGACTCAACAAGATAGCCGAGGTAGGGGAGAGACAATCGAACACTTAACAAATGCTCCCATAGATGGGACCTGTTATGCTCACACACTTTTATTCTGAGATTTACCAAGAGTATTCAGTTTTAACAAATAAAAACAAATTTAAATATGTAATTCATGCAAATATTGGCATTTAGACGGTCCATTAATGCTTGTCTCTGTAATGCCCTCTGCCTAGAAGCCCACTTTGTTCCGATTGGCTGCCCCTCTCCTGACTTAACCAGAACTTGCTGGTTGTAAACTCCACCTCCTCAGTCAGGGCCAAAACTGTAGCTCTGACTGTGCCTGAGGTGATTATAAATGGGAGACCATTTCAAAGTGATGTCAGTTCTGCACAAGTATACAAAAAATAGTTGGGGATTATATTATTTTAAAATCATGCACGACTGTAATTGAATATTTATTAAAGAAGACAGAGAGAAGCACAATATGCCCACTTTGACACATGAAGCAAATTTAATAAGTGTAGATGCAAATTTTGAATGAAATGAATAAAACTTTTTTTTAGGCAAGTGTGAACAAAGTCAGAGTCCTGGTTGATGCTGAGTACACCTACATGAACCCCGCCCTCTCTCTTGTCGCCATGGCAATGATGAAGAAATTTAACAAAGATGGTACCTGGATCTGGAACACATATCAATGTTACCTGAAGGCAACTATCTTTATCTTTATTTCTCTTCTCATATTATCATCAAATATCAGACACTTTATGTCACTTGCACTGAGTTAATGGTTTTAATTATAATTCTTTGTGTCTGTGGTTAAATTCTGTGGTTATCAGGACTCCAGGTCTCTCCTCTTAGATGCGCTGTCTCTATCCAAGAATGAGTGTTTCTGTTTGGGTGTCAAGCTGGTGAGAGGAGCCTACATGGACAAAGAGAGAAAACTAGCGATGAAAGAGGGTCACCAGGACCCCATCCATCAGAGCTGGGAGGACACCAATGACAGGTTGGTTAGACAGAAGGAAAATGTCCTGAGTGCAACAGTCAACTATCATTTTTGTTTATCTTGATTTGACTCTTGATACATTTCACGTCTTCTTGAACAGTTATAACGGATGCCTTGATTTGATGCTGGACGTCATATCCCAGGAACCTGAGCGGTACAGGATTATAGTGGCCACTCACAACGAGGAGTCAGTGAGACGAGCCGTGAAACGGTGAGAATCCACAACGACGTAATCGAGGTGGTATGTGTGTAACATATGCATAATGGAAGTGCAGTTATAGGTGAGCCAATGTCAAATCCATACTAGAGTGATAAAGTTGACAAATCAGCAAATGTTTTCATAACTACTTTAAATATAAAAATACAACAAACTGTTAATGTTACTGGATTGTTGTTTAGCTTTGACAGGCAATATCTGGCAAGTTTTTCACAGGCTTAACTCAGATACTCAACTCTGCTGCTCAATCACCAAATGCTTTCCAACAATAAGATTGTTTTTCCAAGTAGCATTGTTACATCCAAGAAATAATCACAAACAATTACTTGTTTTGCAGAATTTATGATACTTTCAACTGTCTTGCAGAGCAAATACAATAAGGATAAAATGAAGCTTAGGGGTGTTCCTTTGGTCTTATGTGATAGAGGTTTATAGATGTTTATTGGTGAGAAAGGTACAACCCTCAAATGTATTTATGACCCCTAAAGGTTGGGAATCACTGCCATTTAATATATATAAATGTTTTGCACATGCTCATCAGAATGGAGGAGTTGGGGATAGACAGAGATGGAGGCTCAGTGTGTTTCGGTCAGCTGCTGGGCATGTGTGACCACGTCTCCCTTACACTGGGTGAGCTGATTTTCGTCACATCACATCTTGACTGATGCACTTAACATAACTATTAAATGACTGTCCACGCTTTCATCACTAAAACTGATAAACCTATGCACAATCACTGCCTGAGTGGGTTGAGAAAGGAAGCTATGGTTTTGACTTGTCTGACAATCACACCATCCCATCTCTCCTCTCCCTTCCAGCTAAGGAGGGTTACTCAGTGTATAAGTCAGTGCCCTATGGCTCAGTGGATGAAACGCTGCCCTACCTGGTGCGCAGAGCTCAGGAGAACCGCACGGTGTTGCAGGGAATCCGGAAAGAAAGAGACCTACTGAGGAAAGAGCTCAATCGGAGACTCCGGCTGAGTTTAAGGGGAGGCAGCTAACAATCAACCAACACTGAACTCTGCAGTTTCATATTAACGTTTGCAACCAGGAGGTGGTGTGGAAAAGATCTTAGTGGGGAGCACTGTTGTTTAATACACTTTCATATCTCTTGAAGGTGTAATATCCAGAAAGCTCCTGAAAACTACTACTGGGCCTGTTATTTAGCAACAGAAGGTAAACTGAATTAAGCATAAAACATTTAATTAACAATGATGATTAAGGGAGTGGCACTCCAATTTCGTTGTACTCTGTACAATGACAATAAAGGCTATTCTATCATGTTAATGTGTGTGGGCGAACTGAATAAAGATCGGATCATGAGAGAACACTGTATTTGATGGACAGGGTATCAAAAGATTGCTTTTGTGTACTTTAATGTATGAAATGCTTATGAAATGTAATTAAACAAAAGAACATGATGCTCAGAAATGAGGATTTATAAAACTAGACCGAAGAAACGGATTCAAACTTCTCTACAGAGTAAGCTGCTGTTGCAAGATTATTGGGGAATTTAATAAACAACTTTCCACTGCTTCGCCAGAATGTGATTCAAGTTGCTGTGAAGCATCGACTAATCAGTAATAAATGTCAGTGGTAGTGACACAGTGACTGTCCCATGGTTTGTATTTACCCAAAATTACCGAAGCACTAAGGCTTGTATGTATGCCACAAAAGATGTAACACTTTGTAATTAACCCTCGACCCTGATAAACATAGACGTTAATGATTTTGAATGTGTGGGGAGGACTCAGTTTTCCACACATTTTTTAAAAATTTTGTTCCACGCTTTAGTGTCTTTGTGCTGAATTAAAAAACAAAGAACCAAGCACCAAAACACACTTTATTTATTTGATAAATATTAGTCAATAACACATTTTTATCCCTTAACTGTACTGCCACACTGTAACGTCAGTAATTTCTGTTAGAAATAATAAAACTTCATATTTATTGGAAGTGGAATATTACATTCTGCAGTTGCTGAGACAAAGCAGCACTAGCAGACATTGGAGTAGCAGCAAAACAGTTTTATTGAGGGAGCACGGCCAAGAGCCAAGCACACAAACATGGGGTGTTGATCTTGTTTTGAAATGAAGACCAGCTCTACTGGAAAAACTGAAATCCACAAACTTCAAGCTCAATAATTTCCTTGATTTTGATTCCTGTAACCGCCTCTCTGGTAACCCGACTGCTTCTGCTGGTAAGATTTCTGATCTGCGGTTGTACAAAGACAACAATCATCTCATTAGTGTTCACACAAAATCATTAAATCACAACAAAAGAAGAAAAAAACAAACAAACCTCAAAACAAATCAAAACACAAAGGTGTTACACTGAAGGACTTTGCATGTTTTCTAGCAATTGCAATTGGACGAATTTAAAATAGCATCTATTGCTGAAAACATAACCCAACCTCATTAACATATGAAACAGGAAACAACCTCAGTGAAATTGAACATACCTCTCTGGTAGGATTGCTTCTGTTGGTAGCCACCTTTCTGATCTGTAATACAAATAAAAGCTCATTATCATCTAATAGCAAGATTAGCCTATGATAACAAAAGTACACAAAGAAATGGTTCAGAAAGGTTAGAAATAAGTTCCCAAAGTACTGTGAGAACAAGATGAACTTACCCCTGTTGAAGTAACCTCCATAGACGCCCTGTTTGAGGTCAAAGACGCGCTCGTTGTTCTCCACCAAGTTGCCCAGTTTCTCTGCCAGCTGTAGAGCCATGTTCTGCAGAGACGTTGGCTCAGTGCGGTGCATCACTACCGTCTGTGTGGGCTGGTCGAGTGACGCCTATTTTGAAGAGAAAAGAGGGGGACCCACATTAAGGGCAGATAAAAAGTAATCACAAATATAAACACTCTCAAATATAAAAGCCCCCATGAGACTGCTGTGTCTATATTTTCAGTCCACAGAACAGAAACGTCGAGTCCTACCATCAGCTCCTCGTTGATGATCATCTTGCTGATTATGCTGTGGACTGTGGGCATCTCCAATTCAAACATCTCAGACAGCGTAGCCATGCTGAAGGACAGACAAGCGTAGTAAAATTAAGGTTTGGCAGAACAGTGACCGATCATCTTTGGTCTGTGGGGAAGCTGCAGTGGTCTACAGAAATCTGTGGTTTAGTAAAGACTGATGAAACTAATACATCTGTGCTCACCTGATGGAGTCGTATACACTGCTGTAGGTGAACAGATAGGTCCTCAGTGACTCTTCTTGGATTTTCCTAT
>NW_005187641.1:289044-303247 GCF_000239375.1 Pundamilia nyererei | reverse complement strand
TCAGGTTTTGGCACCACTCACCCTGAGAGTGGGGATCAGTGTTCTGCATGATCTTTGTAAATTCTTCATCCATCCTTTCTACCAGGGTTAAGATGCATCCGCGCACCCTGAAAGGCTAACAAATACACACAAAGAAATTAATACCAGCCCATAGTTCACAAGACAGTTGATACAAATGCAGACAGTTCAACAGCTATGTGAGTGTTTTATTAGTCTAAACTGCTTTCTTTCTTTAAGTCCACAGATTGCTTGGGGTGGATGAGTGGGATCACCTGATCGGAGACGGCCAGATTCTCGCTGTCCTCTGCGATGTTCTCTCCAATGAAGATGTTGTTGTGCTCAAAGAGAATGTCCAGCAGCTCATCTATACAATCCAGACACTTTTTCCACATGTCAGGCTAAAAAAGGAGACAAGCCAGAAGAACCACAACTCAGGAACTCATTCTTTTCAATCCAAAATGTTAAACAGCACAAATAATTTTTGTGATGACTTGCAATTTTAAGATATTTCATGTAACATGAAACACTACAGTAAATCACAGGAACCCTTTTGGTTTTGTTTATACTGTAAGAATTAAAAGCAGTGTCACTCACTTTCATGAAGGCTGCCAGGTTGGGGTTGTAGTCGTACAAGGAGGCAATGATGTTGAACTTGATCTTGACCAGGATACCTTGGCCCAAGTTATTCTCTGCAGCGATGGCTGCCAGAGCATGAAATAGCTCAATTTGAGCCGCCCTGTCAGTGAGGGAGGAGAAAAAAGAAAAAAAGGAGTCAGGATTTGTTCAGGAGAAGAATTTCTCTGAAATTCATATAGTGGACATACTTCCACATGACACGCCTGGTTTTACATTGACTGGATATCAACAGTCGTGTGAATACGTAACTTTTTTAAAATATATATTTTTAAGCTTTAGTGATAAATGCAGTCGTACCTGTCTGTTCCCTTTTTGCCTCTTGCTTGCAGGATCTCATTCAGCTTCTTCACCACCACCGCTGTGTTGATCTCGGTGCCTTTAGCAAACATTTTGGGTTTCTCCTGAATGGTCGCAATGGGGGAAAAAACAACCAAACTTAAAATTAAAAATACAAACAACGTGTTGAATAAACTCTTAGAGGCAAGTTTTTCTTTTTACAGTCATTGATTTTGTTAAATTAGCCAGACAATGGCATGTTGATTTTTATCACTGTCATTACTATAAATGAACACGTCGGCACTGAAACACAAACAAGCTAAACTAAAATAAGAAGCAGCACCGGTGCATCTATTCTTCTGTCCGGCCGGCATCAAGTCCAAACAGTTTTATATTACCATCTGTTCTTTACCTTAACCAGAGGTACTCCTCTGTTAACCTTCTCCCAGCCTCCTTCCTCCTCAGCCTCCTCCTCAATTTGTTCTTTCTGTTTGGGCTTCTTCTTCCTCTCATCCTTCCTGACTCCAGGCTTTTCAGTGTCCTGGGACCTGAGGACAGACGCAGTGTTTGGTAACAACACATTCACTCTACATGACTCTCTCTGCAGTAAAATTTGACTTAAAATCTAAAAAAGTGTCTGAACAGATATTCAAAGTATTTAGACCTTTTAACTTTGAGGAAGGTCACAAGACGCTTCCTCTTTAAGGCATTTTCTTCTTCCTTATCAGAGGTTTCACTCCTGCTGTCTGAGTCGCTTGGGCTCCAGTCTCCATCATCATCATCATCATCATCATCATCATCTTCATCAGAAGAAGAGGACTTATCCTTTTGAGAGAAGGGAAAAACTCAAAATCTTAGCTCAGGCATCCTCTCAAATAAACTGTGCAAGTATTTTGTCTTTCCCACCAGATCTTTTGCTGTAGTTTAGTTAAATGACCTCTTACCTCAGATTCCTTGGCAGTCTGAGAACGGTCGGTGGCTTCTGAAGGCGCCTCAGGCTTTTTCTTCAAGAAGGACTTTGATGACACCTCTCCTTCACTGTCAGAGGACGAGCCTTGTGGACCAAAAAGACAAATATCAGACGATGCTGGCTCCTTTCCCCTCAGCACCAACACACATTGATCATCTCATCATTTGCAGCTAATCTTTGTACAGCACGTGAAAATGTGACTGACTGAAGCACAGAATGAAGTAATGAAAGGGGGCAAAAAACTCTTAAACTGAGTTTTTAAAGTAATAATGTACAAAGTAAACTTCATAATTTACGTAAAACATTCTAAACTTCATTAGTTATAACTGATTAATCTGCTGCTGGAGTTTCTTCTGAGTAGATTAAAAACAGTCAAAAGTTTCAACCGAACAAACTTTTAAAATCAGCTTAGTTTTTGCAGTTAAACTTCAGATTCTGTATAATATATGTATAATATATCATGGAGCTGGACCTTCAACAGTCTTTTTTAATAAGCCCATTTTCACTGGCAGCCTACAGGTTGATGTACAAGAATGATTGATCACTCATGATGAGACTTGACATGTGCACTACACATAGACACATTTCACCTATGCCCCTATTGAATCCTATGCTTTCCAGTTTGAATCCTTTACACATAACCTGTATAAACAACCAGCTCACCAGAGTCCTCTGGCTCCTTCTCCTCCTCCTCCTCCTCATCTGCAGACTCCTGTGGATTCTAGCAGGGAGAGAGAGACAAGACATTCTGATAACTGCTTTTTTTAAGGCTGAAATTCGTATAAATTCTAACACACCAGATTTAATAACACCAGAAGGAAGCTGCTCAGCACATTCACAGTCTTTTGACCACAGAACAGATCTGATGAGACCTAAGTTTACACCCCCCCCCCAGAGATTCATACAATGCATAGAAAATAAACGTGAAGATTTAGTCTTTGACTTTACCTCCTTGTATGCTGCTATTTCTGACTCAAAGTCTCTGTTGTACTTGCGGATCTTCTGACGCAGGGTGCTGAGAGCTTTTGCATTGTTCTTGTTCATCTTCTTCTTCCCCTCTTTATCCTCCCAAAGCTGTAAAAATAATGTTAAGTATTTGATTAGGACAAAAACAATGACAATTAAATTATTAAATTGCAGTTTAATTTTTTTGTCCAAGCTACTAACCTGGTTCAAGTAGTCCTCCAAGTCAGCCAGAAGGCGGATATAGAAGGGAGGAATACCCTCTTTATCCACTATATTCTTGCTTTTAAGGAAGGCTCGACAAAGCTGCTCAAACTCCTCCAGACATTTGGACATGTCTCGAATCTTCATAGCGTTGCGGATAGTCTTTATGAGGTTCGTCAACTCTTCAAACCTAAGATTCAAGAATAAATTTAGTCAAAAGAAAGAAAAAAGGGGCAAAATTTTGTATAGACTTTAAAGTTGTGACCTTTTAAAAATACCACACCAACCTTTTATCTTTGGCGCTGCGCACCACTCTTTTTGTGTCCTCCTCATCGTCGCTAAGAAGCAGCGACCTGTGAAAACCAAGTGCACAAGTCAGATCTTTACAGGAAGAACAATGTGTGTGATGAGCTTGTGATGAGATTTATTCCAAGTTTCACTTACTGCTTGAAAGTGGCTCCTGGTGCTTTATCAGTGATCTCATCGTCAGATGAGGACTCCTCTGACTCACTGTCAGACCTGGCAAAGAATCGAGACATTGCTGAAGGATGCTGTCAATCTGTAGAGAAATACAAAGTAATGAGTGGTATTACAGAGATGCAGCTCCAGATTCTACGTGTGGTATACCAGCACATATTCAGCTGACAAAGATATTCACTGTCAAACAGATGTGTGCCAAACTTGTTTTTCAGGAGCCACTACCAACAAACCAGCAAATACACACTGAATATTTCGTCCTTGACATTTGTGTGGTTACCTTAAACTTCTTCTTACTCTTCAACAATAAAACATTAACTGTCTTGAGTTTACCTGGTGATATTCTCATGCACGAGGCGATATTCTCACGAGGCGACTGCGAAAACGGCAAATAAACGTCACCACGCAGATGTTGTTTACAGGACAAGAATCAATGATCTGGGGAATCTTGTCTTCATTGTTGTTCCCCTCGTACATTTTATTATTCCAATTTCAGCATTTTCGCCCCACAAATAAAGCATGCAGTTTGCTTTGTGTGCACTCAAATGGAGTCGAGCCAACTAGCATCACCTGTGGCCAAGTGCCATAGCCTACAGTCAGATCAACTTCTGACACATCTGCACCTGGCTCTATTACCACGTTTGAATTATAGTTTTATGCACAATATAATTGTAACTTTCACTGTTTTTTGTTCTTGTGGATCTCGCAAATAAACCTTTAAACTAAATAAAATGGTACCAAAATTAGATTAGCACTCCTATTGTTCATAATGACTTTAATATTTTTTTCCATAACAAAGAAATATGTCTCCAGCAAACATTACACATTAATCCTTGACTGGTGTTGCAACATCACATCCTCTTATCATAGTCTCATAGTGTTTTCTCTGAAAAACATTTGAAATGATGGGATAACTGATTAGCACAGCTAGCGAGAACTGTTTGGTTAATTTAACAAACATTTGTGAGGAGATAGGACATACAGTAAATGTACAGCAGTTAGACAATAATTAGTAAGCAATAGAGTCAGTGTGATTAAGTAGACCTTGTGAAAGTGAGTAACTCTTGTGTGCCAGTTGGTGTGTCATGTGTTTTGGAGTTTTTAGGTGAGTTCGTTTTAAAATGTCAACTTTCTAAGTTAAGAATATTTATAAGTTAATTTCCCCAAATTACATATGACCTCTATTTTGTAGCTGGATCCACTGACGTATCACATAGTAGCTGGAGCAGTCTCAAATGGAGAACATCTCACTGCTGCCACCTGTGGCCAACTGCCATAGCCTACAACCAGATTACATCTGTAATCGCTCTCTGCACAAGAAAAGTCAACACACACTGTGCGGTACCACTCTCCACAGCAGGTGCATTCAATCTGAAAGAAAAACTATGTTGTCAGAGTAATTTATCTAAAGTCAGGTTGCTGAATGAAGTTACTGCAGATAAGGCTTTTCCTTAGCTGTGGATCGCTCAATGTGTCCTGCATCCTCAGCTTCTTCTGTGCTCCTAGGTGTAAGCCCTCAACTTTCTTAGTGTTCAAGTTGAACATTGTACATTTAGTCATTGGTGTTGAAGTAATCAAACAGTCTGCCTTTAAATCCAGAGTGTCATCCAAATTGAAACACTTGGCTTTGAGGTTCACTGTACCAAAGCTTTGACGGTTTAAAGAATCGGAGAGCCCGCCCACCACAGGCAGACCTGAAAGATCTTTAGTCTCACAGCTGCCACTGCCAGAAGCATCATCATGGGTTTCAACCTCCTTGCCACTATGGTCCTTAGCATCTGTGTCACATTATGCTTTGATAGATCGTGACGACTTCAGAATTGTTGTCTTTAGGGCTAGTGGTTAGATTACTGACTTCAGGTGTGGAGGGCTTGTCTGAAGACCTCGGGCGGATGTTGCATGAGCTTGTTTCTGACAAAGTTATGGTGCCATTCAGCCTGGAGGTATTGTGGTGACTGTCATTTGGGTTCACCTCTGATAAAGTTATTGTTCCATTTGGCTTGGAAACACTTTGGTGCCCGTTACCTTAGCTCCTTTCTGTCAGAGTTTTTGTGCTATTAGGCTTTGAAGAAATTTGGCTACTTTCACTCTGGACCGTTTCCAACAAAGTTATTGTGTCGCTCTTCTTGGAAGGTGGTTGAGAATCAAAGGTGTTGTTCTTGAGGTCTTCCCCTAATACTGTACTGCCACTGCATTTATGCAGAGGATGCAAATGGAGCACATTGCCTTACAGATGAGCAATTTTGATGTGGGATGTTTCAGTGGTGCCAAAAGCTTCCTGACCTGAAGTTCCTGTCCCAGCTTTGGTGCAGCTTACAATAAATGGAGGAAGATCAGGTGTCTTATTCTGAGAGTAGGAAACTGAAGCAGTAGTATTTAAATCATTAGACATGCTCAGATTAGCGGCCTGCATGACATTAAATGTCCCATTCCCAGAGTTTGATGCTTTTGCTGGTTTAACGGTAGCGGCTCCTGAAAAGCAAGTTTGCCACACATCTGTTTGACCATCACCAGTCAATCTGAAACACTGGTGTTGTGCCAAAAACTGATTTCCAATGTTTCCGTGTATTTTTTATGTGTAATATAGTTAGGTATGTTGCTAAAAAGACTTTGGTGAACAGGTATTACAAAGGAGTTATATATAAAATTAAAAAAATACCCGTTTCTCAAGTATCATTATAACTGTGTTATTGTACTTACATTATAATCCATCAAGTCACTTTTGTCCACTTAAAATATGTTTACAGAACTATTGTTGTATTTGTTGCAATTTCAGCTGTCCTCTTGGCCAGATTACTCTTAAAAGAGGCATTTTTAAAGTCAACAAGAATTTTTTTTAACTGCGAAAATACAGGATTTATAAAAGTCATTGCCAAAAACTGATTGCGGCTTCTACCTTGTTAGTGGAATGTTGTTTGTCGCTCAAGATGACTTGATATCATTCATGAGTGATACATTTGATATATGTTTCACATATTATAGACCAACAAGTTATTTATAGCAGTTTAAATATAGGCAGTTTTTAAACTTAAATGTTTTAATTATTTTCCAGAAAAACGTCCACCGGCCTTATAGTGCTGACACTTAAATGCGTCTATACCGCAGAATATTAGCCTAATGCTAGCAAACAGACTGGATTACAGTCGACAAAAGAAATGAAAACCAAGTTGCTGTTGGGCTTACACGCCTTACCCAGAATGCTTTCACGGCAAATAAACGAAAATACAAAAAAGTCGCACACTTAGTGAATTAAACTCACCTACAACCTAGTAAAAGTTATTCCGCGGTGTTTAGTTTGAGCTGTTTAAAAATCCAGTTTTCTTGTCGAAGGAAAAGAAAATGCGTGCAGCACTCTTACCGGGCAATTTCGTCAGAACAGGAAGTACTCTGATGATCAACAACGTGAATAGTCCGCAGCACTGAAGGCTCTCCGCTCACAGCGCCACTCAGCGGCTGAAACAGTGCATTTAAAAATCCCATTCTGTTGTTCTCACGGGAGTTTGGAGAAAAAAAACGAATCGTTGGTCTCCATTTTTCCTTAGCTGGTTCACCACTGCTTCCGAGGAAAGGGATTACACCAGCAAAACTGGACAAAAGTAACAGTGTAAGCATTACATACGGGTAAAGTTTTAACAACTATACCTTTATATAATATTGTATTGGAAAACCTTGCTTTTAAATCGCAGTGCATGGTAAATATTTGCCTACACAGTATTCTTGTATTTATGGAGATATACCAGTGTGTTGAATAACCTGAGATAAAGATATCCAAAGTCACAGGGTTTCACTGGAAATTCAATATTTTTAACAATAGAATATTAATCTATTATACAATATTTAATTTCAGTGGTGGAATGCCAGTAGCTATGCGTGTTGAATATGCTTATGTTTTATTTATACCCGGCAGCTTGACAATGAGTATCAGTATTTGAGTACAGTAATTCTAAATCGCAAAGACTGAAATTTCCAAACACTGAAAAAAAGGTGTTCAAATGTGTCCTCCCAGCAGAGCACTCTCCAAAGTGTTAGACCAACCAAATGAAAGACCAACACATATTATTAAATTTATTAGAGATGAAAATAAACAGTGTAATGTTAAACACACAAACAGACAAAATCTCATCCTCACTGCAAAATAGAAAAAAACAAAAAACATTTCTACTTTAGTGAGTAAATTATTTTACGTAATTATTAACATTTAAAAACAGCAGATATGCTTTAAAGTATTAACACCGGGATTTCACTGGGACATCTTGTTTAGTGTATTTCAGCAACTCTAGAAGAGAAAAAGAGGAAAACTTAATTATGTTCCTACAATAAAAGATTGCTTGTGTAACATAAATAACATAACCAAAAAGGGAAAAAAAGAGGATCACTTGATAATACTGAGTATATGATATGATTTGATTGAGTAAAGTCCAAATTCTTCAAGTTGTAATGTCTCCTGACTTCTTAATAATTTCTACAATTTAGACCCATATAACCACAGTAACAGGCCATCTGATACCTTCTTTCAGCCTTGTGTTTTCTTCTGATATCAGTTTAAGTTGTTCTTCAAGCTCAGCACATTTTGCACAACCTGAAAAACAGTTTGCATCATTAATTAAAGAGGACAAATGGGAAATTGTAACGCCCACAATTTACAGTCTATGCTAATTATTTTCACCATTGTCTTTAAATAGCAATTGATATACTGGGACATTGTATGAATACATAGGACTTAACAATCTTGTGTTAGTTGTTGTTGTCGTTTAATGTTCACAATTGTATGACATGAAATTAAAATCCAATTAACACATAATAATAACAACACAGAGTAAAAGTAACCTTCAGACAACATGAACACGTGATTTTAATAAACACAAAACAACCAAATTGGTTCTGAGTACCAACAGTCCACTAGAAATTACACAGCTGAGACTTGTCTCCTCAGCACTCTCAACTTACTGTGGATTTGGGTTTTAGGTAGTGGTGCTTTATTGCTGATTCCAGGCTGTTTCAGGGGCCTGGCTCTGTTGGGAGCATTACACGCTTTTGAGGGTTCACTCATACATGCTGGCACTGCAGCCTCTTAAAGCATGAAAGCACCACAGGAGTTCACTACAGGTTACTGCGCTCGTGAAGCTGTTCAGCAGCATAAATCACATCAAACTTTGGCCAACTGCCCAACATTTAGTGGAAAAAGCCAACAAACCCTTTGGCATATCAGGAAATCTGCACTGATTAGTTTATCTTTAGAAAACACAGTGAAGTACTGTTCTATACCTGTGACTTAGATAAAGTTCAAACCATGTCACAAGTTTCAAGTGCAGAAATTCCAGTAAATTTCCAACATACCTTCTCCTTGAGCTTTGGCAGGCAAAGCTCTCTTACTGGGCTGCTTGAGGATTGTCGCTTTGTTTGTAGCATCACAGGCAGATACTGGAGCTCCGACACTATTGCATGGATCAGAAGCATCTGCAAAGGGTGGAAAAAAGAAAAATCTACATGACTGTACACTTACACTTAGGTTTCAAGCTTCATGCAAATACCAAAAATACCAAACAAAGCTGTTAAAAAGGCTGCAATACTAGAGCATGATTTTCTTATTTATTTACCCATTTTCTTCCTCTTTGACACTAGCAAACTGTCAGCTCTGGTTAGAGGGTGCTTCTTTGCTTGTGAAGTCTTGGTCACAGGGTTAGTTGCTATGTAGACAAAAAGGAGAAACTGTTACAGAAAGATAAATGAACACATCTTTCACAAAAATCAGATACATTTCTACAGTAATTTCCTTCTCTATAAAAAGCCTGAAAGACCACAGAAGACAACTAAAGCAGATGATCACAGAATTATTTCCATGGTTAAAAACAAAACAACTTCACAACATCTACCAAAGTCCACAACACGCTGGAGGAAGTAGAGGATCATTGTCAAGACCTCCAGTCAAGAGAAGCCATTTATAAATGGAAATACAGAGAGTTTACAATGAGGTGTAAAACCACTAGTTACACTCAAGAACAAGAAGGCAATATTAAACCAGAAAACACATAGAAGTTTGGCATCAGCTGCATTTTTATCAATTTTTTCCCCCCTCGAGTATCAGAAGAAAGGCAACTTTACTGTGTATCTGAAGTGAGGGCAAATTGAAACTTTCTAATGTACAGATACAGTTTGACAAATGTGTGAGTACCTGTAGGTCCACAGAGCTTGTCGGTACTTGAAGAAATTGCTGTACTGCTTCTTGTTAAAGGTGGCCTAAGACACATAGTAGCTCTCTGGATCCCTGATGGGATTCCACTAAACTGCGATCTTTGTGAGCCACAAGCGGGCAGCTTGGATCCTGGTATTGGTACAAAGGGGAAGACAGAGATTCCCCGGACGCACCGTGCGAACACACAGATACAGTACATAGTTACACTGAGGTTATTAAACACATGATTATGGGAATAACAAAACTGGGACCTATGCAAACCTATCTAAAAACAAAGGTATATACACTTCCTACCTGTTGCTGTAGCACGCAGGTTGTAGCAGGATGTTACTCCTGTGGTCTTAAATACACACACACGAAAAGAGGACGTTAACGACAGACTGTCAAGTACATGGATGTACAGCTTTTAATCAGTACAAAATAAAATGGAACAAATAATAACTAATAGGTTCAACCTGTGTTGATTTTCTCAGATGGTAATATCAACATTTTGCAAACATTTAAGTCCTACCCCCTGGGGTGCATCAGGGGCAGTGGCAGCAGTGTTTCTTGAAGCTTCAGCTTGGGTTCTTTGTCTTTTCGTAGGTAAGTTGGATGCCACTGTATTCAACCTGGCTGGAATTGAGGAATGTGACTTTGATTTCATCAGCTGAGCTCCAGCTTTCGGGGGAGGGCAAAGGGATTTAGCAGCTGGCTGTTTCAAGAATGTTTTACGGTCACAGACAAGGTTTGATGGGTCTGATGGCACCTGATCAGCTGGCTTCCTGGGACCATCTGTGTACAGCTTCTTCTGTACTGCTAGGTGTAAGCCCTCAACTTGCTCAGTGTTCAAGTTGATCATTGTACATTTAGTCATTGGTGTTGAAGTAATCAAACAGTCTGCCTTTAAATCCAGGGTGTCATCCAAATTGAAACACTTGGCTTTGAGGTTCACTGTACCAAAGCTTTGACGGTTTAAAGAATCGGAGAGCCCGCCCACCACAGGCAGACCTGAAAGATCTTTAGTCTCACAACTGCCACTGCCAGAAGCGTCATCATGGGTTTCAACCTCCTTGCCACTATGGTCCTTAGCATCTGTCGTAACATTATGCTTTGATAGATCAGGGGCAATGTCAATATTGTTGTCTTTTGGGCTGGTGGTTAGATTACTGACTTCAGGTGTGGAGGGCTTGACTGAAGACCCCGGGCGGATGTTGCATGAGCTTGTTTCTGACAAAGTTATGGTGCCATTGGGCCTGGAGGTATTGTGGTGATCGTCACTCGGGTTCACCTCTGATAAAGTTATTGTTCCATTTGGCTTGGAAGCACTTTGGTGACCGTCACATGAGCTCATTTCTGTCAGAGTTTTTGTGCTATTAGGCTTTGAAGTAATTTGGCTACTTTCACTCTGGACCGTTTCCAACAAAGTTATTGTGTCGCTCTTCTTGGAAGGTGGTTGAGAATCAAAGGTGTTGTTCTTGAGGTCTTCCCCTAATACTGTGCTGCCACTGCTTTTATGCAGAGAATGCTTTTCAAAGGTGGCGTTCTGCACAGCAAATGGAGCACATTCCTTTAAAGATGAGCAATTTTGATTTGTGATGGGGGATGTTTCAGTGGTGCCAAAACCTGCCTGACCTGAAGTCCCATCTTTGGTGCAGCTTACATTAAATGGAGGAAGATCAAGTGTCTTATTCTGAAAGTGGGAAACTGAAGCAGTAGTATTTAAATCATTAGACATGCTCAGATCAGCGGCCTGCACGACATTAAATGTTCCATTCCCGGAGTTTGATGCTTTTGGGTTTGGCTGTGTCGCATAGTTTTTCAACTCATCGTTTACTTTGTGACAAGATTCCACAAGTTCTGAGGGGGCGTCCTTTTGACTACTACTACACTCCATATTCGATGTAGACCTTACACTCTGAGCTGACGTGTCATTGGACGAGGTTGTGTCATGTGTAACATTAGCTGGTTGACTGCTGAATGTATCATCAGGTGATGTTGAGCTCATCTTCATATTTTGTCCACTGGGCTCGTTGGCTGACTTTGCTTCATGGCTGGCAATCAGGTCTTTAATGATAGCTTCAGGTTTATCAGAAAACTCCACAGGCTCTTCCCGGATCTCTGAGGTAACTTTTTGATTAGCACTGCACTCCACATTAGAGTCTGCAGGTATGTCACTAGAAGATATTATTTCTCGAGTAACATTAGCAGGATTTTTCCCAAGTGTATCCCCTGCCGATGCTTGACTCGTCTCTATATTACATTCACTGGGCTCTGATGAAGACTTGCTATTTTCCAAAACACTTCCCATAGTAATATCCAAAGAGGTTTTTGCTGTGCTTTCCCCCACACACTTGTCGGATTGTACACTTGTACTTAGCAATTTTTCGCCCGAGATGACATCTGAACTGCTAGGCTGTGCCGCGATTTTTCCACTTTCCATTCCATTAAAAGACCTGTCGCGTTTCAAATCAAGTGGAGGAAGAGCCTGAGTCACATCCATGGAGGTGGTCTGTTCTCCTGATGATAATGGTGAATCACGTGTAACATCAAGGAGAGTAATTTCTGGCAAGAATTTGTCAAGTATCAGCCAGGGGACCGGAGCATGCTTGTTCTGAGAGGCATCAATCATTTTGACATCTGGGTCTGTAATCTCTGTTGTTGCCATATGTTGTGAAAGATCAGGAGGATGAATTTCAGGAATATTTATTTTAGGGCTTGTGCTTGCAGAAGTTGCAGGTGCGCTGTCAGGAGCAGGGGAGTCATTTCTAGTAAGCTGTATGGTAGAATCACACATAGAATCAAATAGGGTCACTTCTGGCAAGCATTCGTCACCTAGAAAGGACACAGGACCATCCATGTCACTGAATAATTGCCCAGAATAGCTACTAGGGGGATCTGAGTTTAACTGTTGGACAGAACCTTTTGTTGATTTTTGACAATCTGCTGTGGCTGCACCAAAGGAGAAAAGAGAAAGTGTCTGACGACGATTATTTTTATGTGTTGAACTTTCTGGAGGTTTGTTGCCGATATTTAAGTATTTTAAAATTGGTGTCAGAGCAGACTGGAAAGAAATCCGTGACTTTGGCTTGCTGCCTGTTGGAGCAGGGGTTGAAAAGGTGCAGGTGTCAGAAAGAGGCTTGTTTTCTTCATGGGGCCATTTGAGTTTAGAAGTCCCAGCTTTAATAGTGCCCCCGGGTGGAATGTTTTCACAGCACTCATCGGCATCTGGATTTTCCTGAATGTATAAGCCTCGCCCAGTTGGTTTGTTGGCCATGGATGGTGATGCTTCTTCTCTCACAGAATAAATGAAGGGCTTCTTATTTAAAACAGAGGGCAATACTCAGACTCCACACATATTATCAGCTGTCTCAGACTCCCTGTGCCTAAAATAAGAAAACAGAGCTTGACTTCATTGGCTTATGTAGGCAACTGAATGAAAATGTCTCACTGCTGAATTATTTTACAGCTATTTTATTTATACAAACTAGATATTAAAACAGCAAAATCAAAATGCAATTTAGCACCGACAGTAACGGACGACTATGTAATCTCAACTTGTGCTGAGTTTCTAATGTTACACCCCCCAAAAAAACAAAACCCATGTCAATTTATTTTAAACCAGTAAAACTAGAGATTAGGTAACGCATACAGCAACATCATAGCTTAGGAACACAGATTTGGTTTGTAACGTAGAGATTACGGCGGTTTTAGGTTGGAAAACGTTGCTTTCCGATTGTTTACTATGTCATATTTACGATAAATAGTTATTTCATTCATGTAATGCTCGGAACACGAGATCATCTTGAACGAGCATAGGTTAAGCTAAAACCTTGTAACGTTTGTTAGAAGAACGGAACCAGCTCTGCTTACCTGTAAACACGAACTTCTTAGCGGATGTTTATAGATGTGAAACTGTTTTAGTCTCAACGAGATTCTGGTTTGATAAGACAAACACGGATACTACAAAATAAATATCAGCATAAACTCTGAAACGTTTATCTTGTTAACCAACGAAGCGCCTGTCTAGTTCAAAATGTCAGTTTCCTTCACGCTCATTGGATGGTTTACACCAATCATAACGCAAGGATTCTTCTTCTGTGTTCATGCACAGACGATAGCGTTACAGTGCCATCTAACGTTGTTTTGAAAACATTTCGTGACCTTTAAAGTGTGCTTAAGTGGGCTGGGCCAGTGAAACGGTCCTTTCAATCAGTGTGTAAATAAGGTTGACTACACATGTAATCCATCTTAATGTAAAAAAGGAATGCAATTTCAACAGTATGTCTCAGTTTTTCTACATCATAGAAAAAAAATGCAGCTATAGCAAATGAAAGAAATGTGCCAGTATGACTATTTGGGCTTAAACGAGAAGAAATACATATGTAAACTTATAGAAAAAGCTCACTGGCACCACTGTAAAAAGACAAATAACAAAAAACAACCCCCCCCCCAAATGTCTGTATGATTATATAATAGCATTTAACTGCTTCTGTCATTTAATT
>NW_005187641.1:282516-289024 GCF_000239375.1 Pundamilia nyererei | reverse complement strand
TTTATAGTATAAGGAACTTCCCTGTCATTTAAACGATTAACGATGTGTCACCTGATTACTTTAGTGTACTGCGGGTGAAGCTCTTTATCAGTAGGAAAAGTTGTACAAAAGTTGTCAGTGCAGTGGGCTGCATTGAAGTCTTTGTCGTGGCGATTTTGGCTTTGGTTTAAAACAGTATTCATTATAACATTGTGCGCAGCTCTCTGATCTGTTTCTTTTTAGATTCCCCTTTAGTTTTCTACACCGTGCATAATAGGTATGTCAATTCAAACTGTTCTACCATGTTTGAATAGACATTTAGGAAAAGAAATAGAGTAGGGGTTAGAAATGAGTTTATTAGGGTGGCAACTCAGGTTGAACAGTTTGGAGAAGAAATGTTTTCGTGACTGCTCATACAAGGGAACTCGTGTTTCTTTGTTTTGTTTTGTTTTTTAAATTGAGATTAATTGTATCAACACTGTTTTCATGCAAGAAAGTTTATCTTTATTTTACAAATTACATTGAACAAGTAGGGGACATAAAGAACAATTTCTCAGTACACAAAATTAAAACCATATGTTTATTACATTCAGGTATTTGCACACAGCCATTGAGCTTCTCACTCCTTTGGTGTTTTCTTCAGTTTGGTCTTTAGCTCTGCCATCAGGGGATTTCCAAATCCTCTGTGGACACAGAAGAAAAATAAATAAATACATTTTTAAAAAGTCAGAAACAGGACGTGTCTTTTCTGGTGACTGTTTTTTTCCCCCCCTTTTGCCATCCTTACCCGGGATGTTTTGGTGGCATCCATTTAGGCTTCTTCGGTGCCTCCTCCTCCTCCTGTGGGGGAGCGTCGTTCTTCTCCTCTGGCTTTGTTTCAGGTTCCTGTGGTAATTCCGTCATTTTAATGATACATATATATATCTTAACTTAAGTGGGGGAAAAAAACTGGTATTTAAACACTCTTAGCAGTACCTGTGACACTGTTTCCTGGGTATTTTCGTCTCTCACTGCCCGCTGTGTCTTTTTTAAAACAGGAAATCCAGCACCGAGCCCTAAGAAAAGCAAACGTGTGAAATTATTTGGAAGTTGTGAAAATAACAGGATATAAATACCAGAGAAAGTCTTAATAGACTATCAAGACTAAGATATTGGGATTCATGTATCATGAGTGACCTACCAGGGAGTTTTATTCCAATTCCTATGCCTCCTAAAGGCACACCTCCAGGGAGTTTGACCGGCAAACGTGAAGATGGTGTAGGTGTGGGTGTGGGTTCCTCCGAGGGCATATGGAGCAGGGAGCGGGGATTTTTAGGTGGCCTTACACGAGGGTTCTTAACAGCAATTCGTGACCTTTGCACAGCAAAGTCCAGCACGGGACCATCCACCTGTAATGCCCCAAAAGTCTGTTATGAACATTGTTTGATTTTAATCAAAATTTTTTTTATGCCATATAGAAACAATACCTTATTCTCATATTCGATTGTTGGCTCTTCGGCTACCTGGGCCTCGTTTAGCACAGGAAATAAGGATGAATGTGCAGGCTGTGGTCTATTCAGTGTGTCCTTCTCAGGTTCACTTTGTGAGTCACTTTCAGATTCTTCAGACTCAGCGGGTTTGAGTTCATCTGAAGAATCAGACGCGGTTACCTCAAGATGCTCCTCCTCAGCTTCTACCTTCTTGTCATGCGAAGGAGAGCTCTGTGTTGTCATTGTTGTTACATCTGCTTCTTCAACATCCTCATATGCTTTCTGTGATCCACTTTCAGTCTCTAATGTTTCAGCTCTTTCTTCTGCTTTTTCTTGAGATTCCTGTTTCAGATGTGATTGAGCTTCTATATCAGCGACCGATTCTTTCTCTGTCTCGGCTGATTCCTCTGTCAGTAAGTCCTGAGTTTGAGGCTGTGCGATAACTCCAAAGATGTCTGTGGACACGCTAGCCACCAGCTCATGGATCCCCTGGAGTGAGTCAGTGCTCGTTGATTTCAGCAGCTGAGTCTCACTACTCTGAATACACGATTCACTGAGAATCTGGTCCAAAAATCCAGACTCCACAGTTGATGAAGACATTTCTGTGTCACTTACTGCCTCAGATTCCCTACAAATGGCCTCTGCTAGTGACACTTTCTCATTCTCTGTTGATATTTCACCCTCATTTAAAGTGTCTGTTTTGGCGTCCAATAGCTGCCCTGGCTTGGGCTCTTCTTGTCTAATCTCATCAGTGTCCTCTGACATCACCGCCTCAATCCACAAGTCAAGGATTTCTTCATCAATTACGTCTTGATGTCCACTGACTGAACCGCCTTTTTCCTCTGATGATGTCACTGGCAAATCCACTGGTCTGGGCTCGTCAGCTGTTTCAGCTACTATTATTTGTGTCTCACTTATCTCAAGTGCTCTGTGTGGCGACTGATTGTTTATCTCCTGAGTCTCAGAGTGTTGAGATATTTCCAATTCTGCATTCAGAGGAATCTCTTTGTCTCCTCTTTCTGTGATTAGCTCACCTGCAGTTTCTTTAGTTATCTGTAAATCCATTTCATTTAAGGTCTGGATTCCATTTTCTGCTTCCTCCTCTTCATCTTCACAACCCCTTCCTTCTTTTTCAATGGCTTTATCTTGCATTTCAACAGAGGTATCATCAACGGATATAGGCTCAGTTTCAGCTAAGGGTCTCACAAACCCATGTTCACTCGTGTCTTCTTGTAAACTTAACGGTCTGCTGATGCTTTGATCCAACTTTATGGCTGCTACTGACTCCTGAATGACGAATCCAACCACTTCTGCTGCTGCAACCGCTTCTCTTGTTTCACCTCCTGTAGATCCTCTGCCACCATCATGCAGCCCTTCTGATCTCCTTTCAGTCTCGTCCACTAAACCAACATGTGTTCCAGTCACCTCTGTCTTCATTGAACTTGTCAGTAATTTTCCTTCTTCTTTGTCAAGTCCCGATTCTTGAATTACTCCTTCAACAAGCTTGCTCTCTGCCTCTAGTTCAAGGTCCGGTGTTCCTTCGTGCTCCTCCACAAACAAACCAAAGCTCGTCTCAGTCTCTTCTTTGCTTTCTTGTTTGTCTTCCATGGACTCCTTCAGCAGTAAATGGTCAGCTCCAGTCCTGCAGTCACTGTTTTCAAGGCTCTCCTGATCTCCGCTCTCCACCTCTTCTGGTAATTGAGTTGCGAGGATTTCCTCACAATCTCCTGCTTCCAGGAACCTTTGTGTTGTATTTTCATCGGCCCTCCGAAGCTCATTGTTATATTTGGAAACTCCCTCTTGAATTTCCTCACACGTTGGAGTATTTAGTTCCTGCAGCACGGCACACTGGCCTTCACTGATCCCCGGGAGAGTGTTTTTAAATTCTTCGTCTGTTTCCTGCGTCGTTTCGCCTTTGGGCTTTACTGTAACTGAGGTGCTTGAATCTATAATTTCGTTGTAAAATTCTCCGGTGTAGGATTCACTGGAGACGCTCTCCTCTTTTTCTTGGTCTTGATCAATGAGTCTCTCTTCTGAAATATCTGTTACTGTCCCACCGGCCTGCCTAGTTTTGGTCTGCACTCCTGGGACTCTCATATCCTTCTCGTATTCATCTGTGAATCCAGCTGTGTGCAGCTGTGAAGCAGTCTTCAGTGCAGCTTCTTTACCGGATAAATCATATTCAGTTAAAAGATTTTCTCCTTCAGTGTCTTCTGCTTCTGTTCCGATGTTCTCGTCCAGATTTGGCACTTCTGTTGTCTCGTTGACGGCATGCCGCTCTGTCTCAACCCACTTCTCTTTCTCACCTTCATCATTTTCACTGCTATGAGTCATTGCATAAGATTTTGTGATAACAGTGAGCATAACCACTGATGTGTCTGGCTGGTCTCCAAAAGCTGAGAGCTGATTTTCAGCTTGACTTGTTTTCTCCTCTGACTTGATTACATTTTGAGAGTCCAGTTGTAGCATAATATCACAGGCTTCTGATTCTAAACCTTGATCATCTTCATGCTGCATTTTATCATCTTCTTCCTTTAACTCAGTTTCTTTAATGTTATCTGTCATTGGATGATCTTCCAGTGTCATTACATCATTTTTCTGTACCTCTGCCTCCTCTTCTGGACTTACATCTGTACCTATGCACACTTTCACCTCAGTGTCGGTTTTATCATTGTCCTCTGCTTCCTCAACACTTTCTGGCTCTAAATCTTGTTCATCTTCATGCTGCAGTTTATCATCTTCTTCCTCTAATTGAGTTTCTTTGCTTTCATCCTCTCTTGGATGTTCATCCAGTGTCGCTGTATCATTCTTTTGTACTTCAGACTCTGTTTCCTGCAGGTGATCATTATCATAATCATTTAGGCTTAAACTTGTGCTAATGCACACTTTTATCTCAGTGTCTTCTGCTTCCAAATCTGAATGATCTGTTTTTTCATCTTCTTCCTTTAAGTTGTCTTCTTTGAACATTTCATCTTCTATTGGATGATCTTCCTCTAATTGAGTTTCTTTGCTTTCATCCTCTCTTGGATGTTCATCCAGTGTCGCTGTATCAGTTTTCTGTAACTCAGCCTCTGTTTCCTGCTTGTGATCATCCAGTACTGGACTTATATCTGTAGTTATGCACAGTTGGACCTCAGTGCCCTCTGCTCCTAACTGCTGTTCATCTTCATAGTCTGTTTTTTCATCTTCTTCTGGTACTTCAGTGTCTTCTGCTTCCAAATCTTGTTCATCTTCATGCTGGATTTTATCATCTTCTTCTTCTAATTGAGTTTCTTCAGTAATTTTATCCTCTTTTAGATGATCATCCAGTGTCACTGCATCATTCTTCTGTACCTCTGCCTCTCCTTCGTACGTATGAGCCTGATCTTCTGGACTTATATCTTTGATACTTCGATACACGTTTATCTCTGGGTCTGCTTCTAAATCTTGCTCTTCTTCATGATGAAGTGTATCATCTTCTTCATTTATTTGGGTGTCTTTGATAATTTGGTCCTCTCTTGGATGATGATCTGGTGTCACCGTATCAATCTTTTGTACTTCTCCTTCTCCTTCGTGCACGTAATCCTCCTCTTTTGGACTTTTTGTCATGCATACTTTGAACGCGTTGTTTTCTGCTACCAAATTGTCATCATCACAGTGCATGTTGTTATATTCCTCTCTTACTTCAGTGGCTTCTGCTTCTGAATCTTCTTCCTTTTCATGATCTGCTTTAGCATTTTCTTCCTTCAGCCGGGTTTCTTTAACAAGTTCCTCCCTTCCTGAATGACCATCCAATAACACTGCATCATGCTCCTTTACCTCTCCCTTTCCTTTCTGCATGTGATCCATATCATCTGGACTTATACCTGCAGCTATGCATGCTTTTACCTCAGTTTTTTCTGCTTTTAACTCTCGCTCATCTTCACTGCGCAGTTTATCATCATTTTCTTCTTTTCTCAAAGTGTCTTCTGCTTCAAGGTCTTCCTTCTCTTTATCATGGGTTTGATCCTTTTCTCCTTTTACTTGGGTTTCTTTTATTTTTTCCTCCTTTGTTGGATGATCACCGGGCAACCCTAATCTCACTGTTGCATTCTCAGCATCAGTTTCCTCCTCAGTTGTTTCTTGGCGTGTTGCAACCTCGGACAAATTTTGTGGTCCAGAAGCGGCATGTTCATGTTCATCATTTCCGGGCCCTGCAAGTCCTGCACAAGTGGGCATTTTTTCGATCTCCATCGTGTGTCGTTCATCTTCTTTTGCTCTTGAATCATTTGAATGATCATTTCCTGTCTTGTCACGCTGTTCCTCTCTCTTGCCCTCACCATCCTCTTTGCTCTCGTCGACTTTTCTCAGCTGGGTTTTGTACTGCATGTTTTCTTCATCAACCCCTAAGTCGATTTCTGTGGTGCAAAGTTCCCATTCGACAACGGGGCGAGACGAGCTCAGCAGAGAGGATGTTGCGACAAGCTGCTCCTCCTCGACACCTTCTCTGCTACTGTCACCCTCTGTTGAGTCAGAGGGAGGGTGCTTGATTTCAGCTGCAGATTCCTGATTTGTGTTTGGGTCATTGTTGACAGTGTCAGCGGGCTGTGGCCTGATGAATCTGTTTACAGCTCCAGTTATGTAGTACTAAGAAAAAAAGGAAGGAAAAAGAAATTTGCATTATGTAACACTTTAATTTGCAGCATCAATAAAATCCAACAAAGACAAAAGTGTGAATATATTTGTTTTCCCCGCATTGATTTATTTTCAGTCATTCCAGGTAGTTTGTATAGCCCATGTTTTTTTTGGTTTGTTTTTTTTAAAGATGCACAAGTAGCATTTAAAGACTCTTAGTGTCACTGCATTCAAGGCTATTTACACAACAGTTTCTTTCCAGCTTTGCAGAAACTTCGTGGAAGTCTTTTCCTGTTTCAGCACCACAATACTCCCATGCACAAAACACAGCCATGAACAGGAAGAACCTGACCGGCCTCCATGGAATCCTGACTTCATTGATTATAAGTTACATTAGCTGCTAATGTATTAAAGTAAAAAGAAAAATTCAATGTAATAGACTTTAACCCTGTCAGTGCCCACCCCCC
>NW_005187641.1:277560-282496 GCF_000239375.1 Pundamilia nyererei | reverse complement strand
CAAACAAACAAACAAACAAACAAACAAACAAACAAACAAACAAACAAACAAACAAACAAACAAACAAACAAACAAACAAACAAACAAACAAACAAACGAAAGAATTGCATAAAAATGAGAATAAGAATTATTTGTATTATTTTTGTTTCATTTGTTAAGATGTCCAACCAACACTCCTGTTAAAAAAAGAAAAGAAAAATCATGGTCCATTCTTTACAGGATTGACCAAAACACAAACATTTTATAAATACAACATGGCAAACATAAAGCATTTAGTTTACGCTGAGAAACATCTGCATTTATTTCAACTTATGTCTTTTTGAGGATCTCATGATATTTTCTTTGTTTAGCTGTTTCTTTTATCTCCAACTTCCCCATATTTGTCTGTTGTAGCTGGTGAACACACTTCACCAGCAAGTAGTTTGATTGTATTAAGATTTGTTTGTGGGCATCATGTCCTTTATTGGACACAGAAGTGCACACAATAGACTCAGAAGTGGGAAGAAGGAGTGTGAGTAAGCAGACTCAAACCCAAGCACCTAGAAAGGAGACTCAAGCCTCCAGAATATGGGTCACCTGTTCAAACTGGTGAAACAGGCTTTAAAACATCAGAATCTGTTTATTTTCATTGTATATCACCAAGTGTCACAATGGCTATCGAGACCAGCTGTCAGGCGACTAAACTGTGACAATAACTACCTGCCACGTCTGAAAAGCAGGTTGATGAGAGAAGTGAGAGCGGTTTAAAAGCAGATGTGAGTCCAAAATAAAGAGATGAAAGGAGCTGAATTTTTTTTGTAGATGTCATGCGAACTGTTATTAGTTGATGTGGGTTCATCACTACCAGAAATGTGAAATAATTAAACATCCAATCCAATTATATTTTAATCTAACCTAAAAAACAGAGTTTCATGAAGTGCTGTATGAAGCAGCAAAGCATGGCACAGCAATAAAACAATAAAAACAGTGATGAAGACAAAGTAAGAACACAGCACTATCATTCTGGGTTAAAAGCCAAGTAGTTTAAATTAGTTTCAACGTGTGTTTTAAAAAAACAGGCAACCAGCGGGAAATCCTAACATGGACAGACAGATAATTCCAAAGTCTATGGCTGTGATAGATAAAAATAAAAAACCCAAACAAACAAAACCCCCAAACAGGAAACATAAATCAGTGCACCCTAGCAGAAGTGAACAACAATAACAGCAGGACTCTGAAATTTAAACCCAGTAAATGGTACACCTGCGTTTCCTGTTTGTAAGACTGTCTCCTGTGTAATAACAGTCTCAAACAGTCATTGCGCTCCGGGATGCACTGTGAGGAATCTCACTAATGCTGCAACTGCAAGGAGCGCACATATTACAAGGATCAGTTCTCAGAAAGAACTGCAGACAGTCTCCAGCTGATGACCAACAGAGCAATCAGATCTCAAACGTCTGCTGTGATCTATAATCATAATCTCTCAATCAGCATCCAGCAGGTTAATGTGCACTTTGAAGGAGAAAAGGTTTCAGCAGTTAATAAAGGCTTCTGTCTAAAACAGAGAAGCTGTTCCAACAGATGGACAAAAGATTTCTTTGAACTGTTAAGCTTTGATTTGCACTTAATGTTTTTACTTTTGAAGAATTACTTTATTTGAACCTGTCCAGGTTCAAATAAGCATGGAGAAGACTTCTTTGTCTTGGACGTGAACATGCCAGTGATTCACAGACATCCCCTCTCTCTCTCCCTCTCCCCGAGAAAGGGAGGGGGTAAGCAGAGACATTGTGTAGGCGGATATGCGTGGAGAGAGAGAGACCCACTGACACACAGGAAGAGAGACTATTTACATCCACGTTTGACGGACTTAAAAGTTTAAAACACAAATCTTTCGTTTCGTTACAGGTTTGGATTGAAATGATGACGGCTTCTCACCCAGACTGTCCACAAAGTTCTCTCCATGCGGGACACGGGACTTTCAGGGTCCATCCTTACGCTTCCTCCTTGGTCACTCTCTGACCATCTGACGTGACGTTCTCGTTATAAAAAAAAAAATCATGGACAAACCAAAGCACTGTGTCACTTTAGTTTTCCCCCCCTAAGCGGTCTTTGCAACCAGGCAGAAAGTCCACAGAAAGTTGCAGCCAAGCGCGTCCAGGATGGAAACACATCAGCTGTTAGTGGCCGTTCACTTCCTCCCCCTAGAACTGACATATGTCCGGGGTATGATAATGAGGAAGAGACAGATTAACACACACATTCACACGTTAACATAAGAAGACGCGTTGCAGACTTTGCGGATGTGAATAATGAGCATAGCCACAGGGAAAAAAAAGTTCGTAAAACTCTGTGACAGATACCGAAGCGCTGCTTTGAAACGGCGCTGCCAGGATCCACCTGAGAACACGCATTCATGATTAAATGACTGAGACCGCCACATATATAAGCACATGTTTATTGTTTGCATGAATACATTAATGAAATGGAACACAGAGGATACTTTTTGACTGAATTAGACACCATTCAAAGAGACCCAAAAACCAAGAGAGAGTCATTATTTTCACAAGTTACAAAAATAAATCATAAGGCATATGCACGAGCAATAAAATATTTCTGAAGATAGCTTCTTGACTTTATGAAACTTCTTTTTGTGCATCATAAATGGGTGACTTCACCAGCCAGTTGTTGCTGAGTGCTGCTGCATATGAAGGATAATAATACAATGCCTTTTATGGGTACATAGAGAGCTGTGCAAAGTCTCAGAAATAGCTCCAGCTGATGCGATATGAGTCAGCTGATCGCCGCAAGTCTTAAAAAAAACAAAAACAAAAAAAACAACAACAAAAAAACATCTGGGGGCGTGAAGGTGGCCTGTTCCAAACCACCAACCCCCTCCCCCCGCCCATGACACACTGTAGAGTCAGGTCAACTGAGCACGAATGAGTCACATTGGCATTAGAAAAGAGCATGTCCCAAATTTGGTTTCATCTGATTTTAGCTTCTTAAAAAATACCTTATTTCCAGTGACGTCATTGACCAATTGGACGTGACTCACCTCTTAGTTCCATTATTAAGCAGATATCTCTTAGTGAAAATGTTTTTAGCCCTTCGTACTGTCACCATCGAATCAAATGCTCACAAAGTCACAATTATTCTCACTTTTCATTTGGTTTGTAACTCTGGGGCAAATTTTAGGGCTCTGTTATTTTTTATATAGAACGATTTCTAATGGTAGTTAAGCAGCTGTTTATGTTTTTATATGTAGGAAATAATATGCAATTTCTACAACATGGAAGAGGTGGAAGTAAGATAACCGTTATTTTTACAATCAAAGAACTGAAACGGTGCGCTGCAGTATCTACGGGGAGGCTGTTAACATATTTGCAGCAGAAGTAGCTGCTCTATGAACTGAAAGGCAGAAGCTGCAAGCTAAAGAACTAAGAAGTTATATATTTATTGGGCTCAGCCGCACAACACCTCCTCGCAGCACTGCGGAGTCGGTGCTGCTGTGGTCAAGAGTGGAGAGTAAAAAAACAAAAGAAAAGCCCAGCGTCAAAGCAGAAGTGCCTTTTAAAACGAGAAGTAATTTCCGATACGTCGGTTGACCAACAACAGATATCTCCTTTGCATGAGGCTTGCTGCAGTAACCTTTTCTAATAACTCATTATTTGAAAGACTAGAATATTTAGCTTTTATTTCAAAACGCTGATTAAAGCCAATCAATTACTGTTGTAACATTATTTGTAAAAATTTTTTGTAATATTTGTAAAAATAAGCAGGAAGGAAAAAATAAAAGGATGTCAGAGTAAGAATAAGAATATAAATAAATGCATGATCACATCATAAACTGTGTCAGTAATAGTTCATATTTCCTGACGGGATAAATATTAGATACATTATAATAGAAATAGACTGATGCAGGACTTTCATGCAGTGGATGAATTCTCCTCATTGGGCTCTGGAAGAGGAAAAGAGCAAAACATGAGAAAAACTCTCCCCTACTCCATGTGATCGAATTAGCCTCTTCCTGTACGGATAGATAACAGCAAGTACTCGATAAGTGATTCTCTGGCCTTACTGAGGTTACTTCAACAGGAGAAGGGCTTAAGTGTTCACCTGTCCATGTCCGGTAAACAGGAAGCTTGAGAGCAGGGTGCGTGATCTCCACGCAG
This sequence comes from Pundamilia nyererei, assembly GCF_000239375.1. Lineage (NCBI taxonomy): Eukaryota > Metazoa > Chordata > Actinopteri > Cichliformes > Cichlidae > Pundamilia > Pundamilia nyererei. The sequence goes on along the minus strand of NW_005187641.1, from coordinate 278,345 downwards.
ACTCTCAGACGTGCCCTCTCGTTTTCTTTGAGAACCCTGGTCAAGTTGACCTTATTGATGTGCAGCGCGCTCGGGTCGTCCTCTCCGTCCTTCTCGCCGTCTGACGTCGAGTCCTCATCCCTGTCTATGGTGTTATTCTCCTCATCCACGTTTTCGTCGATGTACTGTATTCCTTCGATGTCAGGGTCTGTGACTGCCGCTTTTGTTTCTGAAAAGTGATGAAAGTTCAAAAAACACATACAGAGCTGTATATTTTTGCTTTCTTACGATCACCCTCGCTTGTAAAATGAAAGTGGACATTTTAATGCACACCAAAGAAAGATTTACTTCAGTGCTTATTTTCCTTTAAAAATAATCCTAGGGGATAGCGTTCCACGTTTAGTCTACCAGACCATAGACAGTAGAAAGCATTCAGACTTTCAGCTTTCCAGGTGTATGTAAACTGCATTCTATCCGACGGCCAGCAGATGGCGACAGTTGCATGGCAAAAAGAATAAAATTGAGTCTGTTTCGTATATTTTGGTCACAATATGGAGGATTATCTATGATATGAAAAGCTCATTGTCTAATGAGCTGTCAGTCCCAGATCATTAGCCAGTGTGGGTGTAGTTTTAAACTCAAAACCATCAGAAACCAGTGGGTTCCATCTGTATATTATACCATCTTTGACTCTAAGAAAGGTTACAACTGAATTTGTCCTATCTATCTATCTATCTATCTATCTATCTATCTATCTATCTATCTATCTATCTATCTATCTATCTATCTATCTATCTATCTATCTA